>NC_091124.1:18310000-18345000 GCF_040183065.1 Periplaneta americana
CTAATTTTTAAGAAGCTGTGGTGCGAGTACAGTGAATAATATTTAAATGTTATTTCCTTTTAATTTTATGCCATTTTTCCATTATTTTAAGGGCATTTCATTGATCATTTTAAGTAGATTTTTAGGTCATTAACATCCGCCCTCTAGTTATTAGAATTAGGCTTTTGGGTAATCCACCGTTCCAGGACACTGTGGATTATCCGAAAGCCTATTTGAAGAAAACAGCCATAGTCCAGAAACATAAATTTTCAGGAGACACAAAACAACTATCTGGCATGGCTGTTGTTGACACTTCAAGTATGAAATTCATCCTGCCATTTCTTAAGGTGTTGTAGAAATGTGGGAAAACTGAAATACATTTATAACTGAAATTGCCTCATAGAAATACACGTGTAAATGCAGGTAACTGTGGACAATTGTTTTAAGAAAAAATATTTTCTTGTGGCTGAAGTGTGCCTCTCCTTTAATCTTCTTCTTCTTTATTACAACTTGTTTCATCTCTTTTCGTTGCTTATGCTTCTTCCGTGGGGTTACTTCTGCAGCTAAAGATGACTCCGTAACTATAGACGACTCCAAATGACAAAGTATTTTTCTCTGACGTGGCTTTTGCCGCGTACTTAAGAAACATTAGGCTGCCAATCTACTGCAGTTTAAAATTGCATGGATAAATGTTTCAGTCCACACCTGTGGAGCAACGGTTAGCGCATCTGACCGCGCAACCAGGTGGCCCAGGTTCGAATCCCGGTCGGGGCAAGTTACCTGGTTGAGGTTTTTTGCGGGGTTTTCTCTCAACCTAATTTGAGCAAATGCTGGGTAACTTTCGGTGCTGCACCCCGGACTCATTTCACCGGCATTATCACCTTCATCGCATTCGGACGCTAAGAAACCTGAGATGTTGATAAAGCGTCGTAAAATAATCTATTAAAAAACCAACTTGTAATGCTATAAAATTATTCAGAGTATGGCGGAGATAGTAAATTCTAGTGGTAAGGGAAAGAAATTATATATATATATATATATATATATATATATATATATATATATATATATATCTCGGAGGTTTTTTTTTAATTGGAAACACTCTGAAAGGAATGGAAAGATGTATTGGAACTGCAAAAAGAAAGATCAGTGTTCGAGAAGAGCAATAAAGAAATCCTGTATATGTCACTTCACATGGCACTAGGCCTATATAACCTGTTATAACGTGATAGCGAAGTATGTGCTATATCAGGTCATCTCCTAACAGAATAAGTAGTTTGAAATTTTAATAGGAAATAGTAATATGCGTTACAAGAGCGGTATATTGAAGTTTTCATGTTCGAGGAAAAGACTGAAAAAGCGAAACGTAGTTGAGCTTTTTTAATTTCCGAGAACATGAAAACAAACATACCGCTCGTGTATCGTACATTATTTTGTGCGAAGATCGTTTATTACATACCTGAAAGAGGAATTTCTAATTAGTTGCAATGAAATCTCCATATTGGTTTCTGTTCAATGCCGGCAACTTTGGAAAACAAATATATCTATCTTCAACATTGTCGCTATAAAATGTTTTCTGTGTTTACTATATTCCAGCAGGCCGTGATATATACGTCTGTCTCCCCCCCCCCCCAGTCTATAAATGCGAACTTAAAACAAACGGTATGTAATGATTTATTTTTCATTTTAATATTTTAACAATATTATTTATATAACATATTGCAGTAATAACATCGGCATCTGGAATCTTGTTGATTTTTCTACGGCTTCCTTAATGTTACTTGCATTACAAATGCAGTAACTTTAGGTGTTGTAGAATTTACTTAATTTTTGCAAATATTTAAAAACAATAATTAACAGTGCAATTTAGGTGAAATTGCAGTGGTAAGTTTCCAATTTATAATTATTACTATGTTAAACGTCTCTAAAAATAATATGTTAAAAGCCTAAAGCAGTAAAATGAATGTCGCGCTTAAGCGGTAAGAAGAGGGAAATTGTTATGTGTGTTACGTTGGGAATACTGAATGTAGGTATTTCACACTTACCGCGTATTGGTTTTGTGCGGAAAGCAAGCAAATACGCACGATCTCGCACAAACGCTATTAATGTGAAGTAACAGATTTGGGAGCTACAGAGGTCTGTGTGTTGACAGCAAGAACTATTATAGAGCCGTAACACTGGCAACGAGGTCATCCGCTGACGTCGAGTGCAAGACCGCTGATACAGTACTTACACACCAAAATATCTGCTATGATTTCTGGGGAATTTGGGAAAGTTTCCAGGTGAATTGCAGCTTCAACGAGGAAGCGGTAAGAATTGCCAAATGCATCGCTGCTTATAGTTGGGTAGAGCAACAGTGGCGAAAGCAGAGAAGTTTACCTCACTATACTCCAAGCAATAATGCCTCGTGTATTACGTACGCTTCTTTTGTGCTTGCACTTCCGCTTTTCAGTGATGGACTCTGCCCTGAGTTTTCGTTCTTCTATGAAAAGATTTGCTCGTATGGAAAAATAATTACATCACAAGGGTAGTTTTTTCAAAACTGAAACAATCTTTCTTTGATTTGAGAAAATCAATATCCCTGGATGGCCATGCATTGATATCGTTCTTCACAAAACCCCAAACAAAGAAATCGGGTGGCGTCAGGTCTGAAGAATTTGGAAGACACGTAATTGGCCACCATGACCTCACCAGTTTATGTTGAATGTTATTCACGAACTTCTTTTCCTCAATGAGGCAGTTCTCTGTCGCAGCTGTGGTATGAAAAACAAATATGATCCGTTCCTGGAGATCCACATAGCGCAGTGCCTGAACCACGTTACACGCGGTAGAGTTAAAGTTGACAAGTTGTGTATGGCTTAAGCGTTATTTAAGAGGAGTAACCTTCAGAAATAAATTAGAAATGGCGAGCTCGAATATAAGGGGTCGACTAAGAAATGGTAAAATAAATTTTGAAGTACCATTGAACATGGAATCAACACGTTCTAAGATTCCAATTAACAATTTAATTAGGACATTACTGAAATACAAACCTCAAGGAACAAGAAATTCAGGAGGACCACATCGCCGATGCGTAGATCAACTTAACGGACATATGATCCGCACCTACAAGAGGAAGAAGACGACGGACGAAGAAGAAAGATTATTTTTCCTCTTTACTGTATTAATATATTTAATTCTCCTTTCCCATTATCTTTGTTTCTGCTCTCCCAACCGTTTTTTTACGCGAAAGTCTATATTCGATCTGACATGCAAGGTTTACTCTGACTTCACTAGTAGTATCATGGAACCAAGTGTAAGATGAACTTCATGCCTCGCGGTTTTCCACGCGTAGCGTCGTGAGTGAATGAATGAAGGGAGAAAGGACGAAGTGTAAGTTAAAAGGTACCTACACGATGTTATCGCGTCCTTGCAAGAGCTCTTGGGACTCATCTTAATCTTTATGTGAGCTCCTAGCCTAAAGGCCATTTATCTCAATTAAAGGACGTAAGTAAATTTTGCAGGGGGAAAAGCCGAAAGATCGCTATCCGCCTCGCTCTGGTCTCTATTTAACGTGCCTCTAGGTTTTCCACACGGTCCTCCCCCTTATGTGGTAGCTATTAGGTTACGTCCATTTTTTTCGATTTTTCCCTTCAAAACTCTCTTCAGATCCTTGAAACGGAACAGTGAAAATCGGACTGAGACAGGTGACCAACAAATTTGGAGCGCTGTAGTCCACCGCTGTAGAGTAACGGTTAGCTTGCCGTGAAACGACCGGACCCGGGTTCAAATCCTGGTTGGGGGTTTTCCGAGGTTTTCCCTCAACCACTTGAAACATAATTGCTTGCTAACTTTCGGCGTTGGATCTCGGACTCATTTCACTTTCATTAACGAATCATCCTTACTTGTTACAGGTCGACCAGGAGAACATGGCGAACGCAGTTCTGGGATTCGCCTACAGGTGGCATCTGTCTCCGGGAGCTGCACGAATCTCAAGAAGCCACAGGGACTTCAATAGTGGACTGCGGTAGATCGGGGGAGTGTAGCTTCCTCGGATAGATGGTGTCTTAGAGAGTCGCGGAATCGACGGCAGCATGGCCCTCTGGTTAAAAGATGCAGAAAAATACAAACACAAAAATTGCGAGCAGATGCCATCGATCTCACAATGAGAAGCCTGCAGAGGAACATCGCTGGGAAGCGTAAGTATGCACTCCTGTTAGAACTGGATGCTGTGGCTGAATCGATACGATGGCATCAAGAAGTGAATCACGTGCTTGAAGAGCGAACCTAAGGACTTCAAAATCATCTCAAGATGGGAAGATTGCACAATAAACCTAAGGCTTCGGTCCTTGCCTACGGCCCCTCCTTTGGAAGAAAAACAAAAGAAAAAACAAAGAACGCGCTATTACAAGCCTCATTCAGGGATTTTGGCTCCTGCAAAAAGTAGATAGATTGAGAACAGGTTACTCATCAGTCATCACAACTAGCGGGCTGGGTCACACAGTTCAGGCCGCCTAGTCATAACACCTAACACTTCCTTCTTATCATGTCGCGGTACACTCCGTCTTGAAACAGAATATTCTTCCACATGTCCCGTCACTAACCACTACGTCTGTTGAGTAAACAATGTCATGATGACTTATATTTTCTTAACATGAGTGTCCCTCAGCTACGAGCATAGATATTATTTTCATTCCTCCTGTTCCCTCTTCCCCTCCTATTCACATCTGTGATTAAATTTCCTTCTTATGACCCAACACACAGCTCGCTCACTAGCCAAACAACCAAGGGCAGGGGCCATTAACGTTGAATCGAGCTGTGCATACGAGAACCTTCTAATTGTTTCTCCTCCCATTTCCCCCTTCTTTCAATACATCATTCTACACCATACCTGCACAAACAGCGCTCAACGAGCGCGCGCTCCTTCGTAGCTGGAGAGCGGTGTTTACCGCTCGCCGAAACGGAGAGGAAGATACGTCAGAATGACATAAACTTGCTATAGGTAGGGGACAGGGAAATGACCACTCAGTTGTCTAGTGGAGTGCAGTGTGTAGGCCTATTTTCAGTAACTGTTTCACGTTGCTTACCTACTGCTACAGTACAGTATGGAGGAATCTATAAAACGGAACATAACATTTAACATTTAACGATTTAAGCTCGAACTTATTGATCTTCAATGTGACCCAAGGGCTAAAGATCGTTTGAATAATACTGCTAGCCTGGTTGAGTTTTACAAGACTAAACATTAGCAATAATATCCACAACTACAGAGGCTAGCTATGAAAATGATTGCTATGTTTTTTCTCAACATTTATATTTGTGAGCAACTGTTTTCTACAATCAACTTTAATAAAGGCAGACATCGAACATCTGTAACTGATGTTTCATTACTATCAGTAGGCTGCTGTTCCTTTCAGCTGCAACAGCATAAAAACTCGTTTTGATGTACTGATAAATAAAAATATAACAAAATGATATTGTATATTTAAGTAGCTATAGAATGTCTATTATTTCTGTAAAATAAATATTAATTAATTAATTAATAGTCCAAGATAGTTTTGCAAACACTGAACGGGAATTCATTTCATAAGCACTCGTAATAGTACTTCCTTTTTGTGTAATTTTGTACGAGATCACCCCTTCATCCAGTCCACCCTTATACAGAGCGCAGCTAATATCTGCATTCCGCTCATGAGCTGTGAGCCGGCTCGAAGAGCGCAAACCTTGTGCAGGCCTGTTCTACACGATCCGTCTAGCTCCATTATTTAATTTTTGGATAGACCAGGGTGTAGTCAACTCGTCTGTATTAGCATTCATTCAATTCTTAACACCATCCTAAATTTACATACCAAGAATGGAGACGTTTCATGCAATCCAAGGTCGTCTTTCTTTTCTTTCCTTCTTATGTTCCATTCCTTTGCTTTCTTCTCTTCTATCCCTATTCCTCATTCTCTTCCTCACCTATTCTCTACTTCTTCCCCTTTTCTCTTTTTCTTCGATTCCTCTTCTTCTTACTCTTCCATTTCTAATCACTCTCTCTTCCCCTTCCTTTCTCTTCTGCTTCTCTTTCTCTTCTCTTCTATTCTTCTTCCTTCATCTTCTTGTAATCTATCCTCTTCCTTTCTCTTTCTCGTCTTCTATTCTATCACTTCTACTCCTCTTCCTTTCTTCTCCATTTACTCTCTTCAATTCCCTCCTCCTTCTTCTTCTGGCTTGTTCTTATTGTCTGTCATTTGCTTATGTATGCATAGCCTTGTTTAACATCTTATTTCCGTACTTACAGCTGGCAGCGCTGCACCGTATATATGGAACTGTGTCACGCTGAACAAGTCCGAGCTTGTTGCCTTGCTGATTCAATTCAGTGAATTTGGCGAATGACGTCACAGCCTTCGGCTCGCGCCGTGGTAAAAGCTATCGACGCCTACCTCTATTCCTTGTACAGCACTAGCATCCCAATCGCCGGTCACTTATACAACTGGAAAGGCGAAACTTCAGAGTGCGTGCAAGTCACGAACGTGGGATCCCACCCACACAGGGCGTGATGTTATATAGCATTACCTATTGATCTATTCTACAGGGTGTTTCCGAGGTGGTGTTACAAACTTTCAGGGATGATGGCGAAGGGCACATGTATCAATTTGAGATAAGGAACCATGGTCCGGAAATGACAGAGTCGAAAGTTATAAGCAAAAATAGTTGTGTGGAAATGGAATTGTAATTTGGCACCAAGTGCCCTCCTTCCCTTAACTTTTGGAACAGTCGTGGAAAAATGGTATAGGTCGGATGTCTCCTACGTGGGTACTGGCCCCATACAATCTGTGAGCTTGTCTACTGTTCCCATTGGCTCATCCGTATTCGAAAATCAGGTCTGCTTATTCCGCTCTCGTGTACTCCTCCTTTTCACTAGGACTGATAGACTAGACGCTGCAACATATACACTGCTTAGTGTTGCCAATTCAGCGGTTTTCCCGCTAAATCTAGCTTTTTCGTATAACCGTCTCGCGGGTAAAATTATATTATCCCGCTTAGCGGGAATACTAGCGGTTTTTAATTTTTAAAGTTTCTGAAATGAAATTCACATTAGCATTATAAGCGGCTTTCATCATTATATTTCATTCGTTTAGTGTGTGTTTTGTGAAATAATGGATCTGTTAATGTAGTGATAATTCCATATTATATATGTTCCCGTTAAAACTGGAAATCGTCAAGACCAGTGTGAACTCCGCAAAACCCGTTTGAACTAGTAAAAACTAGTTTAAGCAAGTAAAGATAGATAGAAAGTGAGTTTTCGTAGGATCTAGAATCAGTGTCAGGTTAGGTTTGGTTTGTTTAGGTTTTTGTTTTGTAAAAGGCCTAAAAAAACTTAAACAAACCAAAACTGACCTATCATTGATTCTCGATCTTACGAAAATTCGCTTTCTATCTATCTATATTTTAAAACCAGTTTTTACTAGTTGAAACAGGTTTTGTCGAATTTTGGGTTTTAACGGTAACATATATCATGCAATAAGAATTTAAATGTGTTGTGTCTGTGATAAAAGTGTTCAAAATTGCTTTATAGCGCCACAATGGCAATGATAAAAGTGTGCAATATTCGTTACATTGGCGGGCGGATGCTCCATATTGACCGTTAATATTAATGTTATTATTATTATTATTATTATTACTGAATAATAAGTATACATTAAAATCTAGAGATATTTGTCAGAAAATCGCGGGTTTTCGAAAACATCCAGCGGGATTATACGAACAACTGTTGGCAACACTGACACTGCTGTCTACAAACGTGGATATCAGGACCGACCATGTCCGTTACACATTACGCTATCTGCATTGCTTTAGTGTATATTCCTGTCCCCACCCCTCAGACAGCGCACTGAATGGAATACTGTAAGTAGACAACGTAAACAACGTCAGATGAATACAGTATGTGTAAGACGTACAGATAAATACACATAAATAAGGTGTACAGAGGAATAAAATTATTTAATTTCCACAGAACTATTTTTGCTTGTAACTTTAGACTCGGTCATTTCCGGACCAGGGTTCCTTATCTCAAATTGATACATGTGCCCTTCGCCATCATCCCTGAAAGTTTGTAACACCACCTCAGAAACATCCTGTATAAGGCTTTTCACAAGCAACAGACGACTTTAATTCCTCGTACTTTCTTCATTTTCTGCATAATCTTAAACATTTTGGCACTGACATATTACACAAGAAATGTAATTTTTTTTCATTACATCCCTCTGGCATAACTTCATCGTATGTGTCCACCATTTTGTGCTTGTACAAGTAACAGTCTCTCTTCAATGCTTGCTCTGTACAGCGCTCTGAGTTCGTTTTCAGGAATATCTGCCACAGTCTGTGCGATGGAGTCCTTCAACTCATCAATTGTAGATTTGCTCAAGAACAGTTCTTACTTCAGATAGCCCCACCACAACTAACAATCTGCTGCGTTTAATGTCTGGCGATCTTGCGGGCCAGATTACAGAAAAATTCCTACTGATAACAGGATCACCAGAACAATCAGAAATAAACAAACTCATCATATTCTTGTTTAGTCAACTGTCCAAGGCAGATCTGAACCTCATAAGTGGTACCAACAAGGCACCACTCACGATGCAATCAAGCCGGTGTCCAGTTTCTTTCCCCCCTCCATTGCATACATCGCCGACTAGCTACATATTACACTAATCAGACTTCAGATGTATACAAACAATTTATTGTTCTTACTCTGACACAAATCGTTACCTGATAATAGATGTACGGTAGTGGCGAAAAAAACCGGACGGACCCTTGTAGCTGATTTCAGAGCCTTGTTCGCTCCAGAGCACGATAGACTGGTAACTAAGGCTTTCGTGGTTCGAATCCTGCCTGGGAAGGAAACTTTTTTTGTTCCTTATTCAAATTTATTCCCAATGCTTTTCGATTGCTGGTAAAATTCATGTCCTGGGAATAATGAGCTAATTAAGTAGTAAAATATCGCTGCAATTGAAAAGTATTGGGAATAAATTTGAATAAGGAAAAAAAAAGTTTCCTTCCCTGGCAGGATTCGAACCACGAAAGTCTTAGCTAACAGTCTATCGTGCTCTGGAGTGAACAAGGCTCTGAAATCAGCTACAAGGATCGGTCCGGTTTTTTTTTTTTTTGCCACTAGTGTACATATCAGGCAGAATCTCAATCAGAGGAAAAGGAAAGATTGGGGTAGCTTTTCACGGAACTTTCACGTTTCTTTCGCCAATGCTTCACCATGAGGCGGCAACATTGACTGAAGTGATGCTTATAGTAAATAAGACAGAAGAATGAGGGCTTTATTTGTGAATTTTCCGTCTTCCTCAACATTACAAAAATTAATTTGACCAAATTATTCTATTTTATGTTCAATATCCATTAAAATACCAGAAAGGAGATAAACGGTAGTTGCCGCCAACACTCTCACTACAGTCATCCTCATTGTCGAAATATTTACCTAATCATATATTTTTCAAAGTACATCAAAATGACTACTGATTAATAATAATAATTTATTTATTTATTTATTTAGAATATTAACGTGCAAAAACAACAGCACAAGGCCAATTACAGTTTAGCACGATACAAAACAGAACAAAACAACAAATGATGATGAGAATGAATGATAGAAAATGGCAATGAGATGAAATACAAACAATATAATAGTCTACATCAATCATTGATAAAATAATAATTATAAAATTATAAAATTAGTACAATGAGATAATTGAAATAATGGAATAGTCTACATTAATCAATTGACCAAATGCAAGAAATAAAATGGACCACCCTTAATGACTTTACAAAAAAATAAATAATCAAGATCCTGACGTCTGGTGAACAAACTACCGCAATTGAAATAATTGCATTTAATCTCATAGTTATAATCGGAATTTGGTAAAAATCTATAAGAACACAAGAAAATAAATTTTCTTTGAATATTCTCCAATTTAGCCGAGTCAGTGGAAGTAATGGAGTTCCATACAACAGATGCATATTCAAGCTTGGATCTAACCAACGTATAGTATAAAATTAATAAACACATAGGAGTGGAAAAAGAATAAGTTATAGACCTAATTAGACCAAGCATTCTTAACGAATGGGTATAAATATGTTGCACATGATCATGGAAATATAATTTAGAATCAAGTAGGACGCCAAGATCTCTAATACAATCTTTCTTAGTAATTACGACATTACTGAGAGAATAGTTAAATTTTAGGGAGATAGTTTTCCGTGAAAAGGAAATAACAAAAGTTTTGGATTGATTAATTTTCATTCCATTTTCAACAGACCATTGTGAAATTGAATTAATGTCATTTTGAATAATTTGACAATCGACCAAACTATTAATTTTGCGAAAGATTTTGAGATCATCCGCAAATAAAAGGCAGCTAGAACTTATTCTTTTACTTATATCATTTATAAATAATAAAAATAAGAGAGGTCCCAATGTAGACCCTTGAGGAACACCGCATAAACTATTAAATGGAACCGAGAGAGAATTACCTAGTCGAACACAAGACTGTCTATCTGTTAATAATAATAATAATAATAATAATAATAATAATAATAATAATCATAATAATAATAATAATACTTACTTACTGGCTTTTAAGGAACCCGGAGGTTCATTGCCGCCCTCACATAAGCCCGCCATTGGTCCCTATCCTGAGCAAGATTAATTCATTCTCTGTCATCATATCCCACCTCCCTCAAATCCATTTTAATATTATCTTCCCATCTACGTCTCGGTCTCCCTAAAGGTCTTTTTCCCTCCGGCCTCCCAACTAACACTCTATATGCATTTCTGGATTCTCCCATACGTGCTACATGCCCTGCCCATCTCAAACGTCTGGATTTAATGTTCCTAATTATGTCAGGTGAAGAATACAATGCGTGCAGTTCTGTGTTGTGTAACTTTCTCCATTCTCCTGTAACTTCATCCTTCTTAGCACCAAATATTTTCCTAAGCACCTTATTCTCAAACACCCTTAACCTGTGTTCCTCTCTCAAAGTGAGAGTCCAAGTTTCACAACCATAAAGAACAAAATAATAATAATAATAATAATAATAATAATAATAATAATAATAATAATAATAATAGGCCTAATGGAATGTAACGATATAAAATATAAAGCCAATCAATTATTTTTACAATTGTAATTATCACCAATATCACTATTAAAACATTTATAATCTAATTTATTACCTCTGATTGAGGTTCTGGCTGTTATGTATAGTCTATCTATTATCAGGCAGTACATCTCACTTGACGATATGTGTCAGAGGAAGAACAATTGTTTGTATGCATCTGAAGTCTGACTAGTGGAATATGTAGCTAATCGGCGATGTATGCATTGGATGAGGAAGGAACTGGCTACCCTACCCCATTATCTCCTGGCCTAGTTGCCTTATGAGTGATGACTTATTGGTGTTACTTATGAGTTCAAACCTGTCTTATAATAATAATAATAATAATAATAATAATAATAATAATAATGTTTTATTTTCGCTGGCAGAGTTAAGGCCATAAGGCCTTCTCTTCCACTCAACCAGCCTTAATCAATACAATACATAAATTTAAATTACAAATATTTACACTACACTTAAACGGTTCTCCAGCAATATTCTTCACTACACATTTATTTAAATTTAGATAAATCTATAAGGTAAAGTAGTAACTTAATTTATGAGCTAATTTAATTCAATGAATTATAATTAATTTAATATTTGAGATAGCTAGTAAAATGATGAAAATTAATTTAATATAACATTACTTGGACTATGTTACAGGGAGAATATATATATATATATATATATATATATATATATATATATTTCTATTTCTATAATGAGAATATTAATGTAATTGCCATTAGAGGTTTTGTAAATCTATTTAGAAAAATTAATGATAATAATAATAATAAGAATGGACAGATGTTCGTTTCATTATAAGTAACAAATATTAATCAGCAATTCATCTGTTAAGTAAGAATTTATGTAATTTTGACCTAAATGAAGTTATTGTCCAACAACCCCTTATATCACTCGGAAGCGAGTTCCAATTTCTAGCAACTGAAACTGTATAGGAGGAAGAATATAAAGATGTCTTGTGGTAGGGTATAATGAGTAAATTGTTATGATGAGATCTTTTACTTAGCTGATGATATGCGGATAAATTTTGGAAACGAGAAGCCAAATAGATTGGGGTAGCGGTGCGCAGAATTTGAAATAAGAGAACAAGAGAATGCAGGGCTCGTCGATCGCTTAGCCTTAGCCAAGACAGAGTTTGGAAAGACGGGGAAACATGATCATACTTACGAATATTACAAATATAACGGACGCACGCATTATGCACACGTTGTAGCCTGTTGCTCAAATTTGCATTTAGGTTACTTAATATAATATCGCAGTAGTCAAATTGTGGCACCACGAGTGTTTGTACAAGGATTAATTTTAATTTATCAGGAAGAAAGTGCTTCAATCGCTTTAATGAGTGAATAATGGAAAATATTTTTTTGGAAGTGTGATTCACTTGTTCATTCCATTCCAGGTGACAATCCATATAAATACCAAGGTTCTTCACAGTCGTACTGTATGGAATAGTAGTATTATTTACAATTATCGGTGGCAAATTTTGCTTGTTACACTTCGATCTTTGATGTCCTATTAAGATTGCCTGCGATTTACTTGAATTTAAATTAAGTCCGTGCATTTTCGACCATATGGATATAGAATTCAAGTCATCATCAGTGGCGTAGCATGAAATTTTGAGTAGGGGAAGCTAACTCAAGTTGTCTTTCATGCAATATGAGAAAACGTATTACAAAAATACAGTCTTAAAATAAATAGTAGTAAATTTCAAGTCAGGAGTCGAAGATTGGGTGGAACATCGTAAGTAACACCAATAAGGCATGATCTCAAATGATACGTAATAAAATATGATTTCACGGTTTACACATATCTCTAACAAATAGACAAGCGTACGTATAACATTAGCTCACTCCCTGTCATACTTAGAGAAATCACAGTATTAGTATCATTACGTAAGTATGCGTCTGTCTTTTGGTTGTGTCCTTCATTGACAGCAAGGGAGTCGGTCATTAGTTTTTTAAATCACACTTTTGTTCGTAAGTCAGTTTTGATAATACAATTGTCCTAAAAAAATTCAAGTAGATTGGTGTCAGGAACTGTTATTTCGCTCATTATTTATTATATTAGCCACAATGCACACTAACACTTCAACTGAACACAACTGACGAAAAGGGATAACGCGGAAACTACTTATTTCAAATGTTAAAGCTAGCTTCTTTGCGAGCCTTGCGACTAGGATAGCTTAGGAAGGGATGGAAAATCTGCGGGGTGGATTACACAGAAGAAACCGGTCTGCTTGGAAGCTGGTGTGTGCAGGCTTCTTGTTTACTGCTGCATCACAAATCATCCTGAGCTGCCGCATCACAATATAAATTCTATTAAAATTGATAAATAATTTTCTTCATAAACTGCAGGTTTATTATGAAATTATTATTAACTGGGGAAGCTAAGCTTTTTAGCTTACATTGACGCTACGCCACTGGTCATCATTAACTTTAGTTATTGGCGTCATTTATGTAGTTAGGTTGAGTATGCAGATAGATTTGTATGTCGTCAGCATAAATATGGTGTCGGCAGGATGTTAGATTAGAAGAAATATCATTCGGACAGTTGACTAAACAACATTTGCACTGCCAATATAAGATAATATAATATATTAACATGCGTAATCAAAATAATAATAATAATAATAATAATAATAATAATAATAATAATAATTACCTCTGACAGATTCCATTATGAGGCAGTACATCTCACTTGATGATACGTGTCAGAGGAAGAACAATTGTTTGAATGCATCTGAAGTCTGACTAGTGTAATATGTAGCTAATCGGCGATGTATGCAACGGAGAGGGAAAGGAACTGGCCACCCTACCTCATTATCTCCTGGGTTAGTTGCCTTCTTGGTATCACTTGTGAAGTTCGGAGCTGTCTTCGGACAGTTGACTAAACGACAAAAATAATCTTCCTCCTTTCACCGCCGTCATAGTGTCATGCCTTATACAAATTTCTACTTCATGAACGAATATGACGCATCGAAGAACTGCTACTATTTTCACGGCAGTGTGTAGATTTTATATATATTTTACGAAAAGGCGGCCTGACTCACAAACATCGTGGAGGCCTTGTGCAGCTGTGATGTAAGGTAGGTTATATGTAGCCAGCGAGTTAGCACACAGATGTGAAGGATGCCTCCAGGCTGCAACTTGCTTGTAGTCACGTACTAACAGTCCGCAGGTGCCAACAGAGCATATAAATATGCGCTCCTCTGCACACGTTAAGTTTCAATATTTATAGTATCTTACAGTCACGGCTGTGGTTGCAACTATTCCGTGCCATTTATTCCTCTTTCCGAGATTTCGTATTTTTTATTACAGTGACTATTATTATTATTATTATTATTATTATTATTATATTATTATTACTTACTGCCTTTTAAGGAACCCGGAGGTTCATTGCCGCCCTCACATAAGCCCGCCATTGGTCCCTATCCTGAGCAAGATTAATCCAGTCTCTATCATCATATCCCACCTCCCTCAAATCCATTTTAATATTATTTTCCCACCTACGTCTCGGCCTCCCTAAAGGTCTTTTTCCCTCCGGCCTCCCAACTAACACTCTATATGCATTTCTGGATTCGCCCATACGTGCTACATGCCCTGCCCATCTCAAACGTCTGGATTTAATGTTCCTAATTATGTCAGGTGAAGAATACAATGCGTGCAGTTCTGAGTTGTGTAACTTTCTCCATTCTCCTGTCACTTCATCCCTCTTAACCCCAAATATTTTCCTAAGCATCTTATTCTCAAACACCCTTAACCCATGTTCCTCTCTCAAAGTGAGAGTCCAAGTTTCGCAACCATACACAACAACCAGTAATACCATATAACTGTTTTATAAATTCTAACTTTCAGATTTTTTGACAGCAGACTGGTGATAAAATTTCGCAATCGAATAATAACAGGCATTTCCCATATTTATTCTGTGTTGAATTTCCTCCCGAGTATTATTTATATTTGTTACTGTTGCTCCAAGATATTTGAACTTCTCCACCTCTTCAAAAGATAAATTTCCAGTTTTTGTATTTCCATTTCGTACAATACTCTCGTCATTACTATTATTATTATTATTATTATTATTATTATTATTATTATTACTTACTTACTGCCTTTTAAGGAACCCGGAGGTTCATTGCCGCCCTCACATAAGCCCGCCATTGGTCCCTATCCTGTGCAAGATTAATCCATTCTCTATCATCACATCCCACCTCCCTCAAATCCATTTTAATATTATCTTCCCATCTACGTCTCGGCCTCCCTAAAGGTCTTTTTCTCTCCGGCCTCCCAACTAACACTCTATATGCATTTCTGGATTCGCCCATACGTGCTACATGCCCTGCCCATCTCAAGCGTCTGGATTTAATGTTCCTAATTATGTCAGGTGAAGAATACAATGCGTGCAGTTCTGTGTTGTGTAACTTTCTCCATTCTCCTGTAACATCATCCCTCTTAACCTCAAATATTTTCCTAAGCATCTTATTCTCAAACACCCTTAACCCATGTTCCTCTCTCAAAGTGAGAGTCCAAGTTTCGCAACTATACAGAACAACTGGTAATATAACTGTTTTATAAATTCTTTCAGATTTTTTGACAGCAGACTGGTGATAAAATGTCGCAATCGAATAATAACAGGCATTTCCCATATTTATTCTGTGTTGAATTTCCTCCCGAGTATTATTTATATTTATTACTGTTGCTCCAAGATATTTTAACTTCTCCACCTCTTCAAAAGATAAATTTCCAGTTTTTGTATTTCCGTTTCGTATAATATTCTCGTCATTATTATTATTATTATTATTATTATTATTATTATTATTATTATTATATACAATACATGGTATGCACATGGGCAGGTCTTTCACTGCAAACCCAGCATTCTCCTATCTTTCCTATTTTCTGCCTTCCTCTTAGTCCCCGCATATTATGATCCATATCTCTTAATGTCGTCTATCATCTGATATCTTCTTTTGGCCCGAACTCTTCTCCCGTTCACTATTCCTTCCAGGGCATCCTAGCCGAAGTTTCTTCTCAGCTAGTGACTAAACCAATTACTTTTTCTCTTTCTGATCAGCTTCAGCATCATTCTTTCTTCACCCACTCTTTCCAACTTCATTTTGTATTCTGTCTGTCCACTTCACACTCTCCATTCTTCTCCACATCCACATTTCAAATGCTTCTATTCGTTTCTCTTCACTTCGTCGTAATGTCCATGTTTCTGCCTCATACAATGTCACACTCCACAGAAGCACTTCACTAGTCTCTTCCGTAGTTCTTTTTCCAGAGATCCGCAGAAGATGCTCCTTTTTATATTAAAAGCTTACAGTACTTTGTCATTGCTATACTTCTTTTGACTTCCAGGCTACAGCTTATGTTACATTATGGCTTATGGCAATTACATTAATATTCTCATTATAGAAATAGAAATATATATATTCTCCCTGTAACATAGTCCTAGTAAGCTTGTATTAAATTAATTTTCATCATTTTACTACCTATTTCAAATATTAAATTAAATTAGCTCATAAATTAAGTTACTACTTTACCTTATAGATTTATCTAAATTTAAATAAATATGTAGTGAAGAATATTGCTGGTGAACCTTTTAAGTGTAGTGTAAATATTTGTAATTTGAATTTATGTATTGTATTGATTAAGGCTGGTTGAGTGGAAGAGAAGGCCTTATGGCCTTAACTCTGCCAGCGAAAATAAAACATTATTATTATTATTATTATTATTATTATTATTATTATTATTATTATGTTGCTGCTTCTAGTACATCGCAAGTATTTGAAGCTTTTCACCTGTTCTACTGCCTCATTTAAAATTCATAAGTTTATTTTCCTTGGTTGGGGGAACCCAGAAATGCATACAGAGTTTTAGTTGGGAGACCGGAGGGAAAAAGACCACTGGGGAGGCCGAGACGTAGATGGGAGGATAATATTAAAATGGATTTGAGGGAGGTGGGATATGATGATAGAGACTGGATTAATCTTGCACAGGATAGGTACCGATGGCGGGCTTATGTGAGGGCGGCAATGAACCTGCGGGTTTCTTAAAAGCCATTTGTTGTTTTTTTAGTAGGTTATTTTACGACGCTTTATCAACAGCTTAGGTTATTTAGCGTCTGAATGAGATGAAGGTGATAATGCCGGTGAAATGAGTCCGGGGTCCAACACCTAAAGTTACCCAGCATTTGCTCATATTGGGTTGAGGGAAAACCCCGGAAAAAACCTCAACCAGGTAACTTGCCCCGACCGGGAATCGAACCCGGGCCACCTAGTTTCGCGGCTAGACGCGCTAACCGTTACTCCACAGGTGTGGACTTGTTATTGTTGCGACAACCCTAGTCTTCGTCTTGTCTGCATTTATCTTCATTCCATACTGCTCACAGCTGTAATTTAGCTCCAGTAGCATATCCCTTAGTATCGTCTCCTCTTATAGGCTACTAACAACGCCATATCAGCAAATCTTATGCACTTTATTCTTCTTCCTCCTACTTTTACCTCTCCCATGTTCTGAAAACAGCTCTTCACCAAATTCTCGAAGTAGATGTTGAACAGAATAGATGATGAAGGGCATCCTTGTTGTACTTCTCTCCCTATTTCACTTCCTTAAGACATTTTTCTTCTCCTATCCTGACTTTGAGAACGATTACAGATAAAAAAATACTCAAAGCTAAATTCGTCACTTTTTTTAGTTCAAGAGCATAACGGGAGTTCAAACCCGGTAACCCACCCTTGTGAACCCCCTGTCCCAGCCCCAATTTCCCTTCAAAGACGCGTTTTCGCTTACCTTTTAAATGTTTCACCTTCCATTTCCTCGTCCGTTCGTCCGTCTGTAGGTCCGTCCATCCTTTCATGCATTGTTTCACAGCATTCAACTTGTTCCTGCCTTAAGGAAGTTCGCCTTCCAAAACACATTTTAGATAAAGCAATGAAATAAAGAAAACAAGGGTAAATACGAAAAATAAACACATAGACTAAGAAAAGGAATACTTACCATGTTTCATGTGTTGCTAACGCCTCTAAAAGAAGAGACGTTTCTTATGACCTTGTTCATCAGGTTCCTGTGTGCCCATTCAACAGGATACTCACAACAACCACCACTTCCAGAAACAGAATTTTTATTAGCCGTCTTCCTCTACAACTAGTGGATTAACAACAATAATAAAGTTATTACATACAACAAATATTTCAAGAAATCTCACAGACGCACCGAGTCGCTCGGGGGTCCCGGAACATTGCCCAGACACTTTCAAAGGCATCTGTGTAATGTGCTCTTTCTATCCAATGGTGGTACTTTTGCGTGAGTCACCCAAGCGTCCCCATATATGAACAATGCGCCGAAGCTGTAGTTCTTTTTCCTGCCGTAGGCGTTGCAGTCGGTGCACCTTGGGAGGAGAACTACATAGTAGCCTATCGCATGATGATTAATGGAGCAATGGTGGTAGAGTTTCGGTAGTGGAAACGGGCGTATCCCACGAAAAACACATCACTTGTCCACTTGAACCCGCAGGAATTCGAACCTGGGGTTACCGGTGTAGAAAATCGAAACTATAATCGTTTGGCTAACTGCTTGCTCTATGTAATAATAATTTTTGTAATAACGCAATATTTGATTGACTTTGAGAATTCTATTAACAATGTCTATCTAATGGGTAGACTGCAGAAGTTCATGCAAATTCATATTTTGATTAATAGGGTATTTATATCTAAATAAATGGGTGATTTCGGTGTTAAACCTGCCATTATTTCGGCGACTATTTCGTAAAATAAGTTGTCAATTTGGTGGTTATTTCGTGAAATAAACTGTCAATTAAATGTATTATGCTATATTTAATATCTATAAAACTTTATCTTACTTTATTTTGCTTACATATACAGGGTGTTTCAGAAATACTTTGACAAACCTTGGGGGCACGTTCCTCACACCAAAACAAGAAAAAAAAGTTCATATACACATATGAACGAAAATCCTTAAATTTTTTAGTTATTAATGAAAGAACATAATGAAACATCTGTTAAATATTGTCAGCTTGGTAGCAAGTGTTGCAACTTTAAACAATTCAGAAACTCATAACAAATGTTCAAATGACAAATGGCTGTAGTAAACAAGTCTCCTTGACAACACATAGCCATCTATGATACAATGGGTGCATCAGCAGACTTGTATCGATAACTCATTGGATTATCTAACAAAATGAATTATTATCGGTTACAGACTTAAGTAAGTTGTTAGATTGTACCTCGAAACGCGTTGAACATAAACTTTCATTATTATGAGTTTCTGAATTGATTAAAGTTGCAACACTTGCTACCAAGCTGACAATATCTAACAGATGTTTCATTATGTTCTTTCATTAATAATTAAAAACTAAGGATTTGCGGACATATGGTTGTATGAACTTTTTTTCTTGTTTTGGTGTGAGAAAAACATGCCCCCAAGATTTGTCAAAGTACAGTATTTCTGAAACACCCTGTATATCACATCAGCAACGCCAAACTATGAACTGAGCGTGGTTTCTTCATTGTCCGCGTTTGTGCGACAGTCTGTGGGTATTTTCTTGTACGCAGAAAAACCCCTTTCACTGTCCATAGACGTAGGGAGCCACGCACTTTCTGCAAAAAATTCACTCCAAATTCATTGAAATCTTCTTCTAGAAATGATTTGAAGTTAAGAAAAAAGCATTGGTTTCATGGGCCTTGCCTAGTAGCTACATTGTAGAAGCTATATGTGGTAGGTTAGCGTTTCTATGGCAACTGGACATATGATGGAATAGTCCCATATGCTCAATGCTTTTTTCTTAATGTAAAATCTTCTATAGCCCTTCGAAACCTCATAGCATCAAAATATAGCCTCCGGTGCATGACATACTGCTACTACAGCAATCTTTGCTACAGTCGACTAGATAAATCGATCTTTTTTCGATAACCATAGAGATTATGTTACCAAGCGATTGGCAAATTGACTGAAACAAAAGTCAAAACTAAAATTCTTTCAACCATTTATTATCATAATACATACTTACTTACTTATTGGCTTTTAAGGAACCCGGAGGTTCATTGCCGCCCTCACATAAGCCCGCCATTGATCCCTATCCTGAGCAAGATTAATCCAGTCTCTACCATCATATATCACCTCCCTCAAATCCATTTTAATATTATCTTCCTATCTACGTCTCGGCCTCCCCAAAGGTCTTTTTCCCTCCGGCCTCCCAACTAACACTCTATATGCATTTCTGAATTCGCCCATACGTGCTACATGCCCTGCCCATCTCAAACGTCTGGATTTAATGTTCCTAATAATGTCAGGTGAAGAATATAATGCGTGCAGTTCTGTGTTGTGTAACTTTCTCCATTCTCCTGTAACTTCATCCCTCTTAGCCCCAAATATTTTCCTAAGAATCTTATTCTCAAACACCCTTAATCTCTGTTCCTCTCTCAAAGTGAGAGTCCAAGCTTCACAACCATATAGAACAACCGGTAATGTAGCCGTTTTATAAATTCTAACTTTCAGATTTTTTGACAGCAGACTAGATGACAAAAGCTTCTCAACCGAATAATAACAGGCGTTTCCCATATTTATTTTGCGTTTAATTTCCTCCTGAGTGTCATAATATGTATCATAATACATTGCTCTCTTAAATTGACTAAGAATTTTCGGAATTAAATCAATGGCTTTTCCAAAACAAGTTATGAAATGTTTAATATAAAACAATTTTTATCTCGAAAAGAAAGCAAAAATGAGCAAAATTTATTAAACGTTTTTGTTTGAAATATCTCAAAGAATAACTCCCTGAAATTATGACATTTCTTACGGTTCATTCTATGTATTGGTTATTAGTATTACAATGTCGTACCATTAAAATAATACTGTCGTAACTATCAAAATATAGTTTTGAGTAAATGCAAGATAAACATTTCAAAGTCGAACCGAAGGTGTAATTATCCATTTACTAATTTTCCTATATCGCATCATCAATACTTCCTCGCCTAACTACCTCTCGGTGCGTTTTAATTTCTTATCCTCTTATCACAGCCTGGGCACTCGTTCTAAAAATGGTCCTTTATTATCTATGCCTTGCCATAAAACAGCTCACTATTCTTCCTCTTTCACATCATCAGCAATTCGTTTCTGGAACTTCCTACCCAGTACCCTCAGGAACTGTAGAACGATATTGCAATTTAAAAGTAAATTATTCAAACACGTGACCAGTAATAAGCCATATAACTCCTAGTTTCAGATTAAATTTTCCCGTTCCTTTATCCTATCATGATTGTTGTATGTAGTGTTATCATTGAAATTACAAATCTTGATTGTAATCCTAAAATTATTAGTACATATTTTACTTATTTTTCTGAAAATATTTTCTTTCTCATTCAATCATGTTTAATTCTCCTTTGTGTGTAGCTATGTGTTCTTTCCTCAGTACTGTATAGTTATAATTTACGTTTGAATTTGTAATTATTCTTGTAATTTGTAATATTGGTTCACTTACCACATGCATAATCATTGAGTGTAACTTCTAAGCCTTATATTATTTTGTAATATTATTTAGTAGGCCTATGTTTGCATTATTTCACTCAACTTGTCTTTGTATGACTACATCAATTTTTAGTTTCTTTAAATATTAGTCTGTAATTATTAACTTGTATTACTGCAAATTATATCAGCTTGTTTTGTTTCTGGCTAAGTGAAAGAGAAGGCCTGATGGCCTTAACTTCGTCAGAATAAATAATAATAATAATATTAATATTAATATAATAATAATATTAATAATAATATAATAATATAATAATATTATTATTATTATTATTATTATTATTATTATTATTATTAAAATTCAAATATCTTGGAGCAACAGTAACAAATATAAATGACACTCGGGAGGAAATTAAACGCAGAATAAATATGGGAAATGCGTGTTATTATTCGGTTGAGAAGCTCTTATCATCCAGTCTGCTGTCCAAAAATCTGAAAGTTAGAATTTATAAAACAGTTATATTACCGGTTCTTCTGTATGGTTGTGAAACTTGGACTCTCACTTTGAGAGAGGAACATAGGTTCAGGGTGTTTGAGAATAAGGTGCTTAGGAAAATATTTGGGGCTAAGCGGGATGAAGTTACAGGAGAATGGAGAAAGTTACACAACACAGAACTGCACGCATTGTATTCTTCACCTGACATAATTAAGAACATTAAATCCAGATGTTTGAGATGGGCAGGGCATGTAGCACGTATGGGCGAATCCAGAAATGCATATAGAGTGTTAGTTGGGAGACCGGAGGGAAAAAGACCTTTAGGGAGGCCGAGACGTAGATGGGAGGATAATATTAAAATGGATTTGAGGGAGGTGGGGTATGATGATAGAGACTGGATTAATCTTGCACAGGATAGGGACCGCTGGCGGGCTTATGTGAGGGCGGCAATGAACCTTCGGGTTCCTTAAAAGCCATTTGTAAGTAAGTATTATTATTATTATTATTATTATTATTATTATTATTATTATTATTATTATTATTATAAATCTCAGGATTACCAAGTATTAGTATGATGTCTGCAGTTTTTTTTGGAGTTACAACAGTATTAAAATTCTCGCAAATCTTTCTGGAACTTGTGAGGAAAGAGGAAGTTAGCAAGCAAGCCTTGATGATGGTGATCCTGTGCAGGGGTGGATCTAGCAAAGAGATTGGGGTAGAAAAGGAAGGAGCAATGAGCCAATGAGAGTAAAGAAAAGTATGCTCAGTTGCTTAGAAGAAATCGACCTGTAGGCGAGATGCCGCCGATATTTTTTAAACTAAAATATAGCAAGCCTGCTAAAAGGGGATGAACAAGCGAGACTGTTCTCAATGTATACAATTTTAAGTAGAAATAACAAGAGTAGTAAAAAATAAGATACAGAGCGTAGCAGAGGCAAACAAGATGTTCAACAACAGTGAAGAGGATTTTGCCTGAACAAAAATAACATGGGGCTGACTGCAAAATACCAATTCTACGCGAAATCACTCATCATTCAGTGGGAAGCCATAGTTTAAGGAATGTTTTAAGAGACGTAAGTCTAAGAAGATGGAGAAAAATAGAAGAGTTCTGATCGAGAGGCAAAGAACAATATCATCTCTATCGGTCATGAAGTTCAGAGAGGAAGACCAATCCATGATGGTAGTGGGAAGATAACTACAGTGAAACCTGTTCAAATCGGAACCTGAATAATCCGGAATCCTGTCTCTTTCGGAACAATTTATTGGTCCCGGCAAAATTCATATGTATTATGTGTAATTTTTCCTGAATAAAACGGAAACTGTCCAACGCGGAAACGGAAATTGTCTGCTACTGTTCAAAACGGAAATAATATTTTGGATACAATACTTTAATGTAAACTATATTTTGAAACAGTATGTGCTTTCAAGGAATGTACGAAATACTAGTAGGTCACTAAGATAAAAACAAATTTTCTTTGTAAAATTTTTGAGGGTGCGAGGGTGTGTTGGCCTGATGGTCATAAATTTTATTACCCTATTGACTAGGCAGACGAGTCCCTTCAAAGATGTTCAATGGTTCACTCGTAGCTGGGTAGAACGCAAATGTATTAATGATTTCGTGATAAAAAAAAAGTTGCGTAAAAATGTTGCACTATCATTAATTGATGAAGTAAAAGTTATCGAGGAAAATGAGAAACGAAGAGTATGGAAAATAATGTTGAAATTTATGAATGGAAAACTCAGGTGTAACTTAACACTTTCAAAAATAAAGGCCGTATCATGAATGAGTGGCTTGCGGTCAATAATGGTGACATAAAAGGAAAGAGAAAACAACTGGTTACATAGAAATAAATGAAGTATTGTGGGAGTGGATTGGTCTTGCCCTTTCAAAGATCATGCAAATTTCTGGACCTATTCTGCAAAGAAAACCCTTGAACTGGCAAAGAAATTAAATAATCCAGAATTCTAGGCTCCTAGTCCAATTAAATAATGTGCTGTGATATACAGTACAGTATTATATTATAGTGTTAGATACAAAATTTAGTGTAATTAATAAACTTCATAGTGTTTAATGAGTGAGTTACGATACAATTTATACAGGAAATGAGATTTTCATCAAGATCATTCACCAATTAAATAAGCGACAGGAAGCTGATTTAATGTCAGTAGTGTTAAACGGAATATTTTGTAATTCCTACAATTTGCGGCATGCCATTTTGTTTTTCATTTATACAAATAATAAATATTTCATTTTATCTTCACACCTGAATAACACGGAAACCTGTATACAACGGAAAAAATAGGGCCATGTCATTTCCGTCTTGAACAGGTTTCACTGTATATATACATAGAAGCCACAATGATAGAGGGTAGGATGGAGATCATAATAATAAATTAAAAAGAAAGCAGTAGTGCTAGTGTAGTGGCAGTAATTTCTAACGATAACAATAAATGAACAGTCTGTAACGTTTTATTGGCTTTGGTGACTTACTGGCATTTTAGGTCTATTTACACGAGTTCTGAGTGTACTTCTACTGTCACGGCGAATAGCAGGAGGGTATCGGTTGCGGACTACAGCTGGTTGGGATACAGCTTACAAGGTGGATAGCGACTCGCTTCTTTGCTTAACATTTAAAACTTCAGGAGCCAAAGGGATCTGCAATATTTATATTCTAGGGGTGCGATATACTGTCAAATTTAATTACGTCTTCAATATACTGAATCAGACAATTATTTTACAGTACATAAGTGTTCTTACATGGAAGGTTTAAAACATACATGGGCACAATTTTCGGTTATGTGAGGCACTCGATTTGAAATAGTTTGTTTACTAGGAGAGGAGACTGCAGAGTAGGATGGGAAATATAAACTGCTGTGACCTGCGTCACCTTATCGTAATCGCTAAGGCGGTCAGTGGCGAATTATTAGGAAAGCGCTTGGTTAACGTGAGAGACTCGAAAACTTTTATTCAATTTGGCAAATTAATTCGGCAGCTTTAATCATAAACCTCTTTACTATTTCTCCATCATTGAATTGATTTAAATCACAGGCGAGAAATTGCGTAACTAGCCAATAATATTCCATATTCTTGAATATTCTGGCGTTTATCAAGATTACTTAATAGATTTGCACGTTCTCGACCTAAAATAATTTCAGAAAATCATATTTCGTTTTCTACGCACATTTAATATTTTTTTTTTATAAATTTCTTTTGGAAATAATACGTACAAACAACATTTAATTCCTCTTAGGCTACCTTTTAATGCAGCGTATTTAAGGTATAATGTCGTACTTAGTATACTATGCAAATGTTAAGATCATAAATTTTCTTCGGAATAGTACGAAAAATAACATTTAATTTGTCTTACCCTCTAATTCAGCATGTTCTTTATGACATAAGGAGTAATGTCGTTGTATATTAAATTTATTAATGCCTAATAGGATTTTAGAGCATAACATACATCGGATGTTCTCCCCTTCTAAACAGCAAAAAAACTCTTCCTCCCATTTCTCATGAAATAATAGTTTTCTAACTCGTACACACTGCTTTGATAATGCCATTATGCCACCACTGATATTGCTTATGAAACTGATATAGAACCTGCCCACGCCTAGGAGCTGCGTGAGGGAGGGATGGGGTCTGTGAAGGTGATGTCACTCAGAGCGATAAGCTCTGTGAAGGTCAGTGAGGAACAAATTCTCAAGTGAGGCACGATGCCCATCCATGGTTTAAAATTACTTTCAAACCGGTCATCACTGATCGTGCGCAATAGTTGAGGTTGGAAAATTTTCAAACAGTTGTCAAACCATCACGAACTCGCTGCAGAAACAGGGCCTACATTTCTGGTGTGGAAGAGACATGATGGTTTGAATTTCACAAGAGTAAATAAATAAATAAATAAATAAATAAATAAATAAATAAATAAATAAATAAATAAATAAATAAGTGAATGAATGAAGATCTCCGAGACGTACCGGTAACCCTAACTATGCATGAACTTCCGCACTCTACTTGTGACGTACCGATGTACGGAATCCTGGGACAAGAGTCTGTACACCCCGGAGCGACGCGCAGCGCCAGCCATCTGCGCCTGAGCGGTAGAGAACACTCAACATACACAACTGTCAACACCGAGACAATGGAAGGCGGGCGGGTCCAATTTGTGCGCCGCCGAGTCCTGTGCCCCCGCGCGACTGGGCGCCGCCTTGCCGGTGCTGCCATCTACAGCCACGCTTTGCGCACTAGAGTCCGCAGCGCCCACAACCTTGCTGCCATCTAGATAACTGGGCCGCTCCAGCTTCTGCGACATGCTGCCATCTATCGACAGGTCCTGAACACTGTTGCGAGCGTAGCCCGACTGCAGGTCTGTCGATAAGTTATTGTTATTGCTGGGATACTGTGGCGGGTATATTGACCGCGACCCCGCCGGGGCTCTGAAGGGGCTGCCCTGCTCGTTGCTAGAGGGGGTGCCGCTCGCTAGATACTGTTGGAAGTGGTGCAGGGGGGTGTAGCCCCCCACCGTGCTCCCCGTGCCCCCGTACATAGCGAGCATGTCGCCGTACGTGGGCCCGGTTGAATCGGACGCGCTGGACACCGCAGTGGTGCCGCCCCGCGCGTGGTGCATGCCGTGACTGGTGCTGCCCTCTGCTGCGGCGCCGCCGTACGCTGCCATGTTGAACAGAGCCTCGGGGTCGCACACGAACTTGTACACGTAGCGCTCTCCTGCGGCAGAAACACACAACATCACGATACAGAAACAAGACACGGTTTTCATTGTTGCGTAATCTATCTACATCGCATGTCGCTTCAAATATTTCAGTTGAAAATAACCATAATTCATTCATCTGAATTCTTGTGACCTTGAACAGATACTACAGCGATTTGCACAATAACCGAATGGCTATTACTCCATAATCTACGTTGCGTAGCTCAATTTACGAAATGGTATTTTGTATGATATTTCACTTTATATTATTAAATTTATAATTTTATCTATGACTGACTAAGGCTGCCAGGTCTCGCGTGTTTTATAGGTTCTCCCATATTTTACCCACAATCTCCCGTCTCACGTATTTGATAATATTTTCTCCCGCAATTTAATTATTTATTTGCTAGTTATTTAAATAGTAAATATGAATAGTGCTATGATGCTATGAAAATTAGTCTAAATACATATTTTTAAGTATAATCTACAATGACAAATTCTCATTAATTTTCAATCTGTTTTGATATTGGAAATTTCAATTGTGAAAGTTTCTGAATGAATACAAAGGAAGTGGTGAATCTTAATAGTGCTATGAGATTCATTTTAAATTACTTTTGTGCGAGATCGTGCGTATTTGCTTGCTTTCCGCACAAAACCAATAAGCGGTAAGTGTGAAATACCACATTCAGTATTCCCAACGTAACACACATAACAATTTCCCTCTTCTTACCGCTTAAGCACGACATTCATTTTACTGCTTTAGGCTTTTAACATATTATTTTTAGAGACGTTTAACATAGTAATAATTATAAATTGGAAACTTACCACTGCAATTTCACCTAAATTGCACTGTTAATTATTGTTTTTAAATATTTGCAAAAATTAAGTAAACTCTACAACACCACAAAAGTTACTGCATTTGTAATGCAAGTAACATTAAGGAAGCCGTGAAAAAATCAACAAGATTCCAGATGCCGATGTTATTACTGCAATATGTTATATAAATAATATTGTTAAAATATTAAAATGAAAAATAAATCATTACATAACCTTACCGTTTGTTTTAAGTTCGCATTTATAGACTGGGGGGGGGGGAAGACAGACGTATATCACGGCCTGCTGGAATATAGTAAACACAGAAAACATTTTATAGCAACAATGTTGAAGATAGATATTTTAGTTTTTAAAAGTTGCCGTCATTGAACAGAAACCAAGATGGAGATTTCATTGCAACTAATTAGAAATTCGTCTTTCAGGTATGTAATAAACGATCTTCGCACAAAATAATGTACGATACACGAGCGGTATGTTTGTTTTCATGTTCTCGGAAATTAAAAAAGCTCAACTACGTTTCGCTTTTCCAATCTTTTCCTCGAACATGAAAACATCAACGTACCGCTCTTGTAACACATATTACTATTCCGTACAGTTATACTGTATACGTGTATAACATGCTCCTGAAGCTGAACATGTCGATAATATCTTGATGGAACGATTTTGGTAATCATTTCCAAAATCTCCCGTATTTTCAGTTTTAAAACCTCGCAACCCTATCCACGATTGGTATCTAAACTGATATTTCTTTCCCTGTTCTTGGCAACCTGAATTTTTTTTTATAGTGGGCGCCATCGATTTAGGCAGATGGATTTTGTTAATCAGAACTCCAGAGCGAGTTACTTATGGCAGCAAGTTCGGTTGTTATCTTCGTCGCAGCTGGAATGGGTGAGACATAAGAGTAAACATACATTCCTGATTATCCTAGTGGACTCGGATGGACAGTCACCTCCAAAAACAATGCACATATAACCACATTTATGGAACTCCAGTAGTCTATACAGTATATGTGTGCATGCGTAAGAAAAGGGACCAATTCCCGGCACACCGTTTTCGAGATAATAACTCACTCTCTCTTTGACAACAAACATATAAGGCAACAATAAAATCTATACATTAATTCATTTATAACTTCTTCACAAACAACACATTATAATGAAAAGGCCTAGAATTTACAATTAGTCTATAAACTTAGTCAATAATTCATTCACTAACTCGTTCAAAAATTCATTCAATAATTCACTCGTTCAAAAATTCATTCACTACTCACATTCAATAATTCATTCACTAACTGGTTCAATAAAGTAGACCTATTCATTAAGGAGGTACTATGGTGAAATAATGGTGAAAAATTAAGAAAATCCACTTAAAAATTTATTGTGACTTTCTATTTAGACCGAGCTAAAAAAACTAATTAATTTATGTTCCCATGCCTATTTTGAAGCTTTTGAGCTAATATGAACTAAAAATTATGAAAATTGTGACGCAAGGAGCCTTTTTAGTGACGTCAATATAAAATATATTTAAAAAATATTACTTCAAAGCTATTAGCCCTAATGGCAACAAATTTTGTACAGATGATAGTATTGTAGGCATGTTTATGGAGTTTAAAATTCACAAATTTTGGATGAAAATTGTAAAAGATTTAAAACTCACATAAGTGTCTCCTTAACTCATAAGTTCAATAATTCAGCTACTAACTCAGTCAATAATTCGTTCACCAATTCACTCGTTCAATAAAGCATTAATTAACTCACACATTCAATAACTGATTTATTCACTCATTTAATAATTCGTACAGTAACTCACTAATTCAGTAATTTATTCATTAACTAATTCAATAATTCATTAACCGAATCATTCAATAATTCATTAACCGAATCATTCAATAATTCATTAACCGAATCATTCAATAATTCATTAACTCACTCATTCAATAATTAATCCATTAACGTACGCATTAACTCACGCACTCAATAATTGATTCATTAACTCACGTATTCAATAATTCATTAACTCACTCATTCAATAATTAATCCATTAACTTACGCATTAACTCACGCACTCAATAATTGTTTCATTAACTCACGTATTCAATAATTCATTATCTCACTCATTCAATAATTAATCCATTAACTTACGCATTAACTCACGCACTCAATAATTGATTCATTAACTCACGTATTCAATAATTCATTAACTCACTCATTCAATAATTAATCCATTAACTTACGCATTAACTCACGCACTCAATAATTGATTCATTAACTCACGTATTCAATAATTCATTAACTCACTCATTCAATAATTAATCCATTAACTTACGCATTAACTCACGCACTCAATAATTGATTCATTAACTCACGTATTCAATAATTCATTAACTCACTCATTCAATAATTAATCCATTAACTTACGCATTAATTCACGCACTCAATAATTGATTCATTAACTCACGTATTCAATAATTCATTAACTCACTCATTCAATAATTAATCCATTAACTTACGCATTAACTCACGCACTCAATAATTGATTCATTAACTCACGTATTCAATAATTCATTAACTCACTCATTCAATAATTAATCCATTAACTTACGCATTAACTCACGCACTCAATAATTGATTCATTAACTCACGTATTCAATAATTCATTAACTCACTCATTCAATAATTAATCCATTAACTTACGCATTAACTCACGCACTCAATAATTGATTCATTAACTCAAGTATTCAATAATTCATTAACTCACTCATTCAATAATTAATCCATTAACTTACGCATTAACTCACGCACTCAATAATTGATTCATTAACTCAAGTATTCAATAATTCATTAACTTATTTAATAACCCATTCACTAACTTATTCAATAATATTAGTCACTCATTCATAATTCACTCACTAATTCGCACATTGTCATGTACAGGCCGAGAAAAGTTACTTTTTACTCAAGATAGGAATGAATATAAAGTAACAGTAGACCTACGCCGCATCTGCATAGGCTACTGCATTTGGAGTGATAAATTAGAAGTGTACACTACTTATGTTTATTAGGCATAATGCTGCATTTGAGATTCTAACAGCCTTCAATGTCAATTCCCTTACCTGTTCAAATTTTTCCTCTCGTGACAGCAGTAACCATGCATAGACACAATCATGCTAAAACAATAAGAAACAAAATGAAAAAAACAGACATGCAGTATGCAATTATATTCTACAGTCGTTGACAATATTGCGCATACAGCTAGCGATCCAAGCGGCAAATAACTAACATTACTGGGAAACTCAGCTGTTTATATGTTATGGTGGTGATACAGATGCGAAAAATTTATTAGAAGAATGAGAGTTTCGAAAGGACCGTATTGTTCAGGCTTCAAATTACAGCAATAACAAAGAATGAAACCTAGAACTGCATTGTTTCGCTTTCTCCAAAGATAAAAGAAAAATCCATACATATTTTAGTGTAGACGAACTGGCTTACGCTTGGTATGTGTTATCAGGGTGCGAATTAAGATTTATGAGGGAGGGTATAGAATCCTAGATAGAGAATATAGAGAATACCACACATAAAATTATTATTATCCTCATTCGATACAGCTCAACGCTTGGTCGCACTGAGTTGCTTGTCTTGCATCTTGGTCATAATAATAATTATATCCATGAGCAGGCTTAAGGTAAGATGTGTAATTCCTAAGTTAATGATTGTTGTCAGCTTGTCGGTGATGATAATACATCAATATTATTTTCTTTGCTTACTTTATACTGTACTTTATAAAGTATACTCGTATTAAAAAAATATATTTTGTGATGGGGGGACAGAAGTTATTCCTGGCAGGAATGTTAATATGAATTAATGAGAGGGGGATAACTTTCCAACAGGGGAAATCCCCCCCATTCTCCCCGTTAATTCGCACCCTGTGTGTTATTCACTTGGTTAAGGGGAGAGGATGGTATTTTTTGGTGAAAAATGAGTAAACTAAAAAAAAATTCTTTAAAATACCCTGTGATATGTGTGGAATGCATTGCATAACATTTTGTGGGTATTTTTGTGCCCTTTGTGTTGAAACGTCATTTTTAAACTTCCTGCGCTATGGATTTTTAAATCACACGCCCGCTTTTATCGGTTTCCAGTAACTTCATTTTTTTTTTTTGCTACGTTGCCAGACAAAAATGGATATAATTTCTGATCTATTAAAGATATATGCATGAAATTTAGAACACACATTCTTTAGACTATTAGGAAACTTTTCTCTGAAACAGAAGTTTGTTAATTGATTTCATTTTAAAAATACGTCCGTTTGTTTGCAAGAAAGGAAATCAGAAAGTTGTTATTAAATTTTAATTGTTTATTTTACAAAGGTAGGGACTAATATCAAAATTCTGTTACAGACAGTTTGTAGAACATGCTTTTGCAAATACATTGCAAAAACTGTTTGAATCTATTTCTAAAAACAGTTTAGATATATCGGTTTTAGTACAATCCTGCATTGGGTATATATTTTTTTCAAATTTGGGCCCCCAAATTTTTTTTTTTATATTTTTATTTGGTTGAGTTGCCACAGCTATTAGCTCTCTACGTACAAAAATTGATATTTTACACCAAATAGGAAAAAAGTTAAAAACAAAATACCATCATCTCCCCTTAAGTTTCGAGTTTTTATCATTTTATTTCCTATAATCACTTACAAAAACTGATCAAAAGTGCGACCACAAGTCAAGTGATAATAATAATAATAATAATAATAATAATAATAATAATAATAATAATAATAATGAACAGTAAAGAAAAATATAGGCCTACAGATCGTCATTGTAATTTTTGTAGTTACTGTACACAATAACCAATGTCTCGAACAATTGCAAAATTTCAATTATCTGGGTTGTGAAATATCTTATCAAAATGAAAAAGATGTGAACAAGAAAATTACTAAATTTACACAAATTCTAGGAATAATAAACAATGCATTAAAAGCTAAATTAGTACAAAAATCTACAAGAATAAAAATATATAATACACTAGCATTACCCTCCCTTTTATACGGAAGCGAGATTTGGTCATTAAAGAAAAAAGGCATGAACAGAATCAAAGCAACGGAAATGAAATTTTTCAGGAGGACAGCAGGATATACTCTTTTAGACCGAAAAAGGAATGAGGAAATTTTAGAACAATTAGAAGTAGAGTCAGTAGAAGAAAAAATCAGCAGATACAAATTCAATTGGCTAGATCATGTAAGAAGAATGGAAAATTCAAGGATCCCAAAAATTATGATGCAATATAAACCTAGAGGACATCGTCGACCAGGAAGACCTTTAAGAAGACTGCTAGATGGGGCCGAAACAGGTCTACAGAGGCCTAATTCGTGAAGGATGATGATGATGATGATGAGTGTATTTTTTTAAGCAACAGATAAATTTTATTAAATGGAGAACAGAATCTATTTCGATACTTTAGTAGCGCAAAGCAAGTTCTAACGTAAAGCTTGCATTTGCTAAGCTCCGGAATCTTTCTTTTTTTTTTTAGATTTATAATAAGCCAGAGGCAAAAAATTACTTTTAATGTCGTCTATGGAAGCAGAATTTTTTTCTCTACAAGAACTGTAGCTTTTTCTTGTATGATAATTAGGAAGTTAAGATTTCAATACATTAATTTTAGCATTGAAATCCCTACGGTGAATGTTCCAATCCACCACCAGGTATAGATTTCTTTTCTACATTAATTTATATTATAATACAATATGATCCTGTTTGAGGTGTTTCATTTTATTCCAGAACAGTAGTTGCTAGTCGACATTATAGAATAAATTAGCAAGAAATGACCACTGCTCAATGGTATGGACTAGCCAGCCCACAGCTGTGGAGGAATGGTTAGCATGTCTTACTGTGAAATTAGCGGGCTTCAAATCCTGGTTGGGACAAGTTATCTGGTTGAGGTTTTTTCCGAGGTTTTCCCTCAAGTAATTGAAGCAAGATTGCTGGGTAAGTTTCGCCATCATAATTACACTTCCCCTCTTTCATTATCATCCCCTTTTCTCTTTCCATATTTAGGGCTTGCCCGATGTAGAGAAGGCTGCGGGACGACTTCGTAGTATGTGGTCATTAGTTGCTGGTGGTAGTGTCAATGTACCGTGGGCTCTCCAGTGGAGCTCCTTGTAAATCGAGGGTTGAGGGACAGAGGTGATGCCTACGCGGAAAGTAAAGGTATTCTGTAGGCTGGCTGTCGGGAAGTTCGGGGCAGTCCATAGGGGAATCCCGGGTAATACTGTGCAATGGGTCCACCCAAGCGGCCTACGCGAGAGGGCAGTCCTCAGCGATGCCCCTTCCCTCAAGGGGGACTAATAAATGAACTAGGCAAGCATAACGAGCCCAACAAATTAGGCGAATCCTGTGGTCATACCTACCTGCCCTGATGATGGAAACTGTATGTAGTTGAGAAGCGTTGAAAATGTCAATTTTCAGGACACAGTGGAACATCTGAAAGTCTATTTCTGAAAACATTCAGCGTGAAAGCCTTAAAAAGGGAAATCATTGCCACCACAAAATTCGTTCCCTTACAACGTGCATTTTATTTATGCAAGATACGCAAATATGGGGAATAAAATCACCTAAACGCGAGAATGTACTGGTTCGCAAATGGCTTTTTCCGAGTTCATTATGTTTTACTACAGAGTAACACCAGCTGAACACGAAAAACGCCACTCAGCTGAATGGCGACACCCAAAGGAATACACAAGGCATGCAAAACTAATTTCTGTTTTACCACCGTTTACTACTGACGTGCAGCATCCTATTTCGAAATTCATAACAACTACCGACCCACTTTCCTCAGTCAGAAGTTTATGTCTTCTATCAAGATAAATTGTTATAGAGGGAGTAAATAAAGTATCTCAATACCAATTTTTTTCTTAATTCATTCATGCAAAGCAAAGGGAGATGCACTATCAACTTTACTTTTTAACTTCGCTCTAGAATATGCCATTAGGAAAGTTCAGGATAACAGGCAGGGTTTGGAATTGAACGGGTTACATCAGCTTCTTGTCTATGCAGATGACGTGAATATGTTAGGAGAAAATACACAAACGATTAGGGAAAACACGGAAATTTTACTTGAAGCAAGTAAAGCGATCGGTTTGGAAGTAAATCCCGAAAAGACAAAGTATATGATTATGTCTCGTGACCAGAATATTGTACGAAATGGAAATATAAAATTTGGAGATTTATCCTTCGAAGAGGTGGAAAAATTCAAATATCTTGGAGCAACAGTAACAAATATAAATGACACTCGGGAGGAAATTAAACGCAGAATAAATATGGGAAATGCGTGTTATTATTCGGTTGAGAAGCTCTTA
>NC_091124.1:18650000-18737500 GCF_040183065.1 Periplaneta americana
TGGCGAACGAAAAATGGGCTACAAGATATCGCTACGCCGCCGCAGACACTGGCATTCGCATTATGCAGAACCATGTGACAAATCATATTCCGTCGAATTTGATAATTGCAAATTTTGAAGCGTACGTTACGTACTCTAACCCACACTTTCAGAAGTGAAATTGCGATAGACAATCTGAAAAAGTACAAGTCTCCAGGTATTGATCAAATTCCAGCAGAATTAATACAAGAAGGTGGAAGCGCCTGATCTAGAGAAATTTATAAACTTGTACTTGCTATTTGGGAAAAGGAAATTGTACCAGAACAATGGAAGGAGTCCATAATTGTACCTATCTTTAAGAAGGGGGACAAGACTAACTGTAGTAACTTTCGAGGAATTTCACTTTTGTTGACGTCGTACAAAATTTTGTCCAATATTCTTTTGAGAAGATGAACTCCGTACGTTGGTGAAATTGTTGAGGACCATCAGAGCGGTTTTAGGCGTAATTGATCGACTATTGATCAGATTTTTTGTATTCGACAGATATTGGAGAAAAAATGGGAATATAAGGGTACAGTACATCAGTTATTCATAGATTTCAAAAAGGCATATGTCCCGGTTAAGAGAGAAGTTTTGTATACTATTCTTATTGAATTTGGTATTCTCAAGAAACTAGTTCAATTAATTAAAATGTGTCTCAGTAAAACTTACAGCAGAGTCCGTATAGGCTAGTTTGTACCTGATGCTTTTCCAGTTCACTGCGGGCAAAAGCAAGGAGATGCATTTTCACCTTTACTTTTTAACTTCGCTCTAGAATATGCCATTAGGAAAGTTCAGAATAACAGACAGGGTTTGGAATTGAACGGGTTACATCAGCTTCTTGTCTATGCGGATGACGTGAATATGTTAGGAGAAAATCCACAAACGATTAGAGAAAAATCGGAAATTTTACTTGAAGCAAGTAAAGCGATAGGTTTGGAAATAAACCCTGAGAAGACAAGGTATATGATTATGTCTCGTAACCAGAATATTGTACGAAATGAAAACATAAAAACTGGAGATTTATCCTTCGAAAAGGTGGAAAAATTCAAATATCTTGGAGCAACAGTAACAAATATGAATGACACTCGGGAGGAAATTAAACCAGAATAAATATGGAAAATGATTGTTATTATTCGGTTGAGAAGCTTTTGTCATCTAGTCTTCTGTCAAAAAATCTTAAAGTTAGAATTTATAAAACAGTTCTATTACCGGTTTTTCTGCATCGTTGTGAAACTTGGACTCTCACTTTGAGAGAGGAACAGAGATTAAGGGTCTTTGAGAACAAGGTTCTTAGGAAAATATTTGGGGATAAGAGGGATGAAGTTACAGGAGAATGAAGAAAGCTTTACATAATCATTTATATAGGCCTAATGTTTAATTTTTTAACTTTCTAAATTGCATATTGTATTACGATTACTACCTACTGTATTGATTTTTCTTTATATTCCATATATGCATTTTTAATTGTTTTCCGGACCTATATGGTCACCTGTTATGACAGACGGATTTTATTTATTTAACGCAGATCTGCAAGCATTGTATTCTTCACCTAACATAATTAGGAACATTAAATCCAGACGTTCGAGATGGGCAGGGCATGTAGCACGTATGGGCGAATCCAGAAATGCATATAGAGTGGTAATTGGAAGACCGGAGGGTAAAAGACCTTTGGGGAGGCCGAGTCGTAGGTGGAAGGATATTAGAATGGATTTGAGGGAGGTGGGATATGATGATAGAGACTGGATTAATCTTGCACAGAATAGGGACCGATGACGGGCTTATGTGAGGCCGCCAATGAACCTTCGGGTTCCTTAAAAGCCATCTGTAAGTAAGTAAGGAAGTAAGTATATTACGTACTCTGGACAGGAACAACAATGCTTCCTATGTGGGGATACCTCTGACATATGAATCAACTGCCCCCAAGGTGTGCTCCGACGGTCTGAAAATCTAACACCTCGAGTCCGAATTATGTTCAGTGACCTATTACGGACATCAACACTTTCTGTTGCGATGGATAAAGGACACCATTCTAATGAAGCAACACATACTGATGTGCGTCATGCGTCATAAAGATCTAATTCAAGACAACGTACCAGGAACATCACACGATTCCAGTCTGCAGTCCGAAAATGGCAAGGAACTTGAGGTAACAGTTTTTCCTTCCGACATTGAGAGTGGTCAGACGCTACGAAACATTCCTGAAATGAGTACTAAAAATCAAACTTTCCTCGATACTTCGGCAACAGATTCGGTAGAAGAAAGTGATGTTGATTCTAAGAGCGACAGTGAATCTCAAAACTGTAAGCAAATCGAGCAACTTAAAAGGAAAAAACACAGGGCTCAGCGAGGTAAACAAAAATCGAATAAAAATGAAGACGGAAAAATTCTTCATGCAGTACCGAACTTACCATTATATAGGACATCATTTTATTTTTACTTCAATTTTTATTGTACCTGACTTTTTGAATGAACTTCACTCCCACCCCTTCTACTATTGAAATTCAACAGTTCTCCATACAGAACCAAGACCGCATATACAGTCATAATAGCCTTACGGTCATAGTAAACAGTAAGTTCCAAAAATATGCTCGCGTTTTTCAGTAGTGACAAAAGAGCTTTCAATATTGAATCATTTTCGCACAGGTAGCCTATTGTCGTCCATTTGCCTACGTCACATCCCGGTTTCCCGCACCAGCGTCTATTCGCCCCTCTGTAAAGGCTAGTGGCTGGGTGTCTTTTTTCTGAGAACATTAATTTATGTTAGGAATTGGACGTCTACGTAATATTATACAACTGTTTAAAATAAACTGAAATAAACGGCCTCGTGAAGTAATTAACTGTCACGTGATTCCCCTCCTTTCTACGACCCTGCAACATAACAACTTGGACGGACAGTAGAGAGCATGTCTGAGTAATGTGATCTTTTCGGATCGGGCAAAAGTGAAGATTGAATTTACAGTACGTAAGGTACTCTTTTATAGAGTAGGTACAGAATTATTTCAACATGAGTTACTAGTACGAACGACGAAACTGGTAATTGGAATTAGGTACAACCGTCTATAGTGTAATATGCACATTACAACTGAAGCCTGTATCGAAATGAACGGCCACCATTTTAAAAAAATTGTTTAAATATCCATATTATGTTTATTTTTCAATTTAACTTCATTCTCTATAGTGTACGCTAATGTGCTGTAGACAGTAGCCTATAATATACACTGCATAATGAATACGTCAGCATGGATAGCTCAGTTCGTGAGTAAAAACACTCATTGTTAATACTGTACTGTATTTTGGTTAAACAAAAATGTAATGAAAGTTAAACTCAAAATCGCGATATTTCCTAGTTTACGTAAATGGATTAACTACTTTTCTTCCCTCCTATACCTACTAAGTGATTTGTTTGTGTATTATGCCAGTATCATCGAACTCCAGTCGTGGAAGGGAGTAGCAAACGGTGTTTTCGGTTCTCAACCGTTGATCCAAAGGTATAGCCAGGTTAATATTAGAAATGTTAGTAAAAATAAAATGATGTCCCTGTACATAATGAACAGGATCAACAGTCCAAACATCGATACCTGCAAAGGAGGCTGCCGAGTGTGTAGAGGAGCAGATCACAACAAAACAACTTGACCTTCAAGAACCTCAACTTCAAGGGCCGTCGTGGAATGAAGAAATGTCTTATGAACAGCAGATGAAATTTCAACCCATAAATGCCAGAAAAGTAGCAGGCATCGTACACACCATATAAAGCAGAGGTAAACAAACTTGGGTTTCCACTATTGCGAAAAATCGATTAGGCCTAAATGTTTTTCAATCATGACTCTGTATCTACTACATTTTTCTTTTTGCTAATAATTGTAACATAAAATATAATATATACAGAAACACTTTAGCTCGCCCCTGAAAGAGTAGAACTCGTGCTCAGGGGCGGATTCCTGAAATGAAGTTAATAATTATACAATACAGTTTGTCTTATATCTACTATGCAATTATAGTATATAAATTTAAATTTACAATTTTTCCATTTTTATAAAATCCATACATAACTCTTTAAATTTAATATTAGAACTATTAGAATTGACAAGATTAGGATATTTAAATATAAATTTGTTATATATTCTTGGGCCTAAATTACTACTATGATTAAATACTGTAACAGTGTTGCATTTTGGTTCAAACAATCTTAAAGAATTCATACCTTTTGTTTCATAACTGTGAGAATACAATTCAAAATTATTTCGATTTTTATGTATGAATTTTATTAATACAATGTAATAAATTTGTCTTACGTTAAGTACATTAAAGTCCAGAAACAAATTTTGAGATGGAAAATCAATAGGTTTATGAAGACATATTTTAATTATTTTCTTCTGTAATAAATAAAGTGGATTAAAATTGGATTTAAATGAGCTACCCCAACCTATAATTCCATACATAATTACCGATTGAAATAAAGTTAAATATATTGTACGTAATAAACTTATTGGCAAGTAATTCCTCAGTAAAACAAAATAATATACTATTTTACGTAATTTATTACAAAGGTAATTAATGTGTTGGTTCCATTTTAAACGATTATCGAAAATTATGCCTAAATACTTAATTTCAGAGGACTCTTTAATAATCGGACATTTACATTGTATAAGACAACAATCAGAATTATGTAATTTAATACTTAATATAGATGTAGGTATATACTGGGTGTTCATTTCAAAGTGTGTCATGACGTCACTGTTGTTGGGTCACCGATTTGAAGCGAGTTTCAGCTTATATGTTAGAGAAGTTGCCTATTATTTAAGGCGTTCTTCAATCTGAACTTGAGAACGTGTACGGTATAACTTGAACGTCGTAGCAACAGATGGCGGTCTGTACGGTCCGTGTGCTACCATAACCTCTTTCGAACTGTGTTTTGCGCCGGCAAGTCGTACGCAGGGTATTTGTTATCATCGGTTGCGTACGGTAACATTCCACAACACAAATCAAATGCTCCGTGTCCATGTTGACCGTCGAAGTTAATGTCAACAAATACGTAAGTAATCGTCTTAACCCTCTCCCCATACCCCGACAGTACGTATTTCCAAACAGTTCACATTCCTGCCACTACCGGCGTTACCGTACGTATCGGTACGTACTCTTCAGAATGAACGCCGTACTTGCTAGGCAACTTCTCTGCCTCTTAGGTTATACACCTCTGCGGAAGTGTAGGAAGATTGAATTCTCTAGGCTCATCAGCTAGCCACATGACGGCATACAGCGAGCCATGACACATTTTGAACTGAACACCCAGTAGATGTAATATAGATGTAGTAATAGGCTATATGTAAGTTATATGTAATATAGATGTAGGTATGTAGATTTGTATAGGTATATAGGCCCTACTTTTAGCAATGTCGCTTACCTTCACGATAGCGACTGTAAATTTCAATGGGAACTAGGTCTATACTCAGATCAAACTGCATTCTTTAAAGACCTTTCCTGTAGCTCCTGATCTGGCAAGAAATACGGCAGACAGACTTTTCAAGTAGGCCTATATATAATTACACTGCTTACATAAATATTGGCACTGAATCGCTAGGGACAGCGATATTAGCGAAATCTGGAATAGAAATGCAAAATATTGAAAAACTACCTTCAGGCAGAGGCATAAGTAGAATGTATCATACCTATGTTTTTGTCAACATTTATGCACCATCTGGATCATATAAACAAACCGAGCGGAATCCTTCTTTGAAAATGACATACCATATTTACTTTGCCTGCGTATTACATTCTTGGCTGTGACTAGTTGCGTATTACGGCGAGAGGACTGTACCGGGAATTTTAGACCAAGCAATATTTTACAAGAGCTTAGGCCTATCACTGTTCTTCAATTCAGTTACTGTACATGATATTTGGACAATAAAACATAACATTCCCGGCTATACTTTCTTTACTGGCACTTCAGCCTCGCGATTAGATACGTTCTACGCCATCGCCTGTGCCTTTTTCGGATCATGCGGCAGTAAACTTGAAAATTAAATTAAATCTGACTTTTCTTCCGATGGGGCGTTCGTATTGGAAGAAGAATATTTCTCATTTGAAAAATGCTGATATCATTTAAACATTTAACCTCAATTTGGAATTGTGGCTTCTAAGGAAAAATCGGTATAGCCTAATGATATGGCTGATTGGTGGGACCTCTATGTTAAGCCCAATATGTAGACTTTTTAAACAAAATACATACGCCCACTATCGTCATGACGACAATCTTATAAATTTCCATTTTCGATGCATCGCTGATATTCAGCGAAATTACCAACCGTCCCCAGAACGACGTACACTAATGAGTCGACTTACTTAGGCTACTTACTTAGCCTACTAACTACTTACTTACTTTCAAGGAAACCGGAGGTTCATTGCCGCCCTCACATAAGCCCGCCATCGGTCCCTTTCCTGTGCAAGATTAATCCAGTCCCTATCATCATATCCCACCTGCCTCAAATCCATTCTAATATTATCCTCCCATCTACGTCTCGGCCTCCCCAAAGGTCTTATTCCCTCCGGCCTCCCAACTAACAATCTATATGCGTTTCTGGATTCGCCCGTACAGCTTGTCCAAGTCAAGTCTGCGAGTGGGGACATCAGGATGGAATGTAGAGGCAAAACACAGTTGCCACATAGGTCACTTGACGCTCAGATTTCAACGTGTGCACATCGTTTAAAATACACTACGGAGCGCACGCATTTGTTGTCCTTGTCTTCAGATAAAGGCAACAGTTACGCTGTCTCCCAGCCTCCCCCCTCATGCAACTTTCTCTCCTACGCCCACTCTTGCCAATCAGAGCGCCAAACCTCACTGTCAAGCAGAAGTAGAAGTACAGTCTATTTCAAAGCGTCTTAAACTGTTACCGCTCTATGAACTGAAGCACAGTAGGAAAACTTTGCTGTCATATGAGACTGTACTGGTCTCCTCTCGTTACCGCCTCCTTTCACTGTCTCCAACTTCCCCTCTCGGTTCGCAGACTTAACTTGGTCGAGCTGTACGTGCTACATGCCCTGCCCATCTCAAACGTCTGGATTTAATGTTCCTAATTATGTCAGGTGAAGAATACAATGCGTGCAGTTCTGCGTTGTGTAACTTTCTCCATTCTCCTGTAACTTCATCCCTCCTAGCCCCAAATATTTTCCTAAGAACCTTATTCTTAAACACCGTTAATCTCTGTTCCTCTCAAAGTGACAGTCCAAGTTTCACGACCATACAGAACAACTGGTAATATAACTGTTTTATAAACTCTAATTTTCAGATTTTTTGACAGCACACTGGATGACGAAAGTTTCTCAATCGAATAAGTCGCCATAAAGCTAAAATACTTAACATTTACCGTAAACGCATGCAAGGTGTTAAAATTAGAAGCAGGGTCAACATTAATTTGTCCGACAAAGAAATAAATTTATATCACCTAATGAAACTGTCACGACGACGTCGAGCTGGCATAATTTTGCAAGTACGAAACAAAGAAGGAACACTGGTCGACACCCAGAGTGAGGTGCAAAAGCTTTCAGAGAATATTACACTCATATTTTTCGAACACCAAACACTCAAACTCCGAATTTAACAATGTTAGACTTACCGATCCCACATAAAGTTGGCGAACAAGAAAATACTCTTCTTGAACAACCTGTCACAAAAGAAGAAGTAAACTTACACGACGCTCTCAAACACTGACAACGATCTAAAACGCCTGGAAGCGACGGACTGCCATATGAATTCTATTTTATCTTCTGGGATAGGATTGGTGACGAGATAGTCCATATTTTTAACATTATATTACAGCGAAGTCATTTATGTGAATCCCAAAAACGTGGTAGGCTATAGTTGTGCTTATACCTAAGAATAGGCAGCGAAGTGGACATGAATAGGCTAAATATCGACCTATTAAAGACATTTCATTCAATCAGTACAAATAAAAATGACAATTTTTGACTTAGTTCCTTTATAAAAAAATGCGATTCAAAGACACTTTGATTGGCAAACATAGGAACTTAATTAAACCTTTCCCAGTAGGCTAGGTATCTCTAACATCAAGTTGACGTTTAGACCTATAGTACGACATTTATTAATGACAATAAGTTTTTTTGCTCGTTTGAAAAGTATCAAGTTTACTTAGTTCCTTTCTAAAAAGTGTGATTCAATAAATACTATAGGCCTACTTAATTTTAACTATAAAAATAGCCTATAAACTAAATAGATGTGGATTGGAAAGACAGAAGACTGTTCAATATGAAACAACGAGTCGAAGTCGGGATAGGAGAAGAAATGTTTGAAGGAAGTGTTAGTAACAAATATAAATGACACTCGGGAGGAAATTAAACGCAGAATAAATACGGGAAATGCCTGTTATTATTCGGTTGAGAAGCTTTTGTCATCTAGTCTGCTGTCAAAATATCTGAAAGTTAGAATTTATAAAACAGGTAGCCTATATTATCGGTTGTTCTGTATGGTTGTGAAACTTGGACCCTCACTTTGAGAGAGGAACAGAGATTAACGGTGTTTGAGAATAAGGTTCTTAGGAAAATATTTGGGGCTAAGAGGGATGAAGTTACAGGAGAATGAAGAAAGTTACACAACACAGAACTGCATGCATTGTATTCTTCACCTGACATAATTAGGAACATTAAATGCAGACGTTTGAGATGGGCAGGGCATGTAGCACGTAACTTATGGGCGAATCCAGAAATGCATATAAAGTTTTAGTTGGGAGGATGAAGGGAAAAAGACCTTTGGGGAGGCCGAGACGTAGATGGGAGGATAACATTAGAATGGATTTGAGGGATGTGGGATATGATGATAGAGACTGGATTAATCTTGCTCAGGATAGGGACCGATGGCGGGCTTATGTAAGGACAGCAATGAATCTCAGGGTTCCTTAAAAGACATGTTAGGAGGATTTGGTGAAGAGCTGTTCTAAGAACATAGGAGGGGTGATAGTAGGAGGAAGAAGAATAAAGTGTATAAGATTTGCTGATGTTAGGCTATGGCGTTGTTAGCAGAAGAGATGATACTAAGATATATGCTACTGAAGTTAAATGACAGTTGTGATCAATATGGGATAAAGATAAATGCAAACAAGATGAAGACTGTGATTATCAGAAGAAAAATAAACAAGGTAAAATTGCGAATATTACTAAATGAAGCAGTAGAGCAAGTGGACAGCTTCAAATATTTGGGGTGTAGTGTGTACTATAAGCAGTAACATGAGCTGCAGCCAGGAAGTCAAAAGGAGGATAGCAATGGTAAAAGGAAGTTTTTACTAAAAAAAAGAGCATCTTCTGCGGACCTCTGGAGAAAGAACTAAGGAAAAGACTAGTGAGGTGTTTTGTGTGGAGTGTGGCATTGTATAGGGCAGAAACATGGATATTACGACGAAGTGAGGAGAAGCATTTGAAATGTGAATAGGCCTATGGAGAAGAATGGAGAGTGTGAAATAGATAGAACAAGAAATGAAGCTGTGTTGGAAAGAGTGGGCAAAGAAAGAATGATGCTGAAACTGATCAGGAAAAGAAAAAGCAATTGGTTGGGTGACCGGATGAGAAAAAACTGCCTACTAAAGGATGCACTGGAAGGAATGGTGAATAGAAGAAGAGTTCGGACAGAAGAAGATATCAAATGATACACGACATTAAGATAATACAATGGATAATATGCGGAGACTAAGGGAAAGGCAAAAAAAGGAAAGATTGGAAAATGTGGGTTTGCCATAGGGCAGAACATTTAGGGCCTATGTATGTATATAATATAAATTATTATTATTATTATTATTATTATTATTATTATTATTATTATTATTTTAGTAGGTTATTTTACGACGCTTTATCAACATCTAGGTTATTTAGCGTCTGAATGAGATGAAGGTGATAATGCCGGTGAAATGAGTCCGGGGTCCAGCACCGAAGGTTACCCAGCATTTGCTCCTATTGGGTTGAGGTAAAACTCCGGAAAAGCCTCAAGCAGGTAACTTGTCCCAAACGGGAATCGAACCCGGGTCACCTGGTTTCGCGGCCAGATGCGCTAACCGTTACTCCACGGGTAAGAAGAGTTCGTGGCAGAAGAAGATATCAGACGATAGACGGCATTAAGATAATAAGATGGATCATATGCGGAGACTAAGAGGTAAGCAGAAAATGGGAAAAAATGGAAAATGCTGGGTTTGCAGTGAAAGACCTGTCTTGGGGCAGAACACTCAGGCCCTATGTATATAATATAAATTATGTATTATTATTATTATTATTATTATTATTATTATTAACTTATCATTATTATATTATTAATATTATTAGACTACTATTAGGCTTATTATTATTATTATCATCATCATCATCATTAGTAGTAGTAGTAGTAGTAGTAGTAGTAGTAGTAGTAGTAGTAGTAGTAGTAGCAGCAGTTATGTAAGAGCATTTCTGAGATAGATCGCGGGTTCGATTCTTGTTGAAATCATTGCTTATCTCCATTGTTACACTCTTTCCGGTCGCTCTTGGCTCTAGGGTTCACTACTTGTAGCATTAGAATAAAAATTAAGGTGACATTTATTTTTTAAGGTGACATGCATTTATTTAGCCTGACGAGTTACTCCCTTGGTTTGAATTGTAAGTTTAGTTTAAATGTAGTTTTGTTTATAAGTATGAATAAGGGTGTAATTGTAACTTATGACTTATTTGAACTGTTGTATCAGTGAAGCGTGGTGAGTCAGTGAAGTTATGGTTTTACAGTGTAGTGAATAGTTCCGATCAGTGATAATTTATAGTGTCAATGAAATTTATTCTATAGTGTCAGTGAAATGTGTTATATAGTGCCAGTGAAATGTGTTCTAAAGTGTCAGTGAAATGTGTCATAGTGCCACTACCTGCACAAACAGCGCTCAACGAGCGCGTGCGCTCCTTGGGAGCGGGAGAGCTGTGTTTACCGCTCGCCGAAACGGAGAGTAAGATACGTCAGAATGACATAGACTTGCTATAGGTAGAGGAGAGGGAAACGACCACTCAGTTATCTAGTGGAGTGCAGTGTGTAGGCCTATTCTCAGTAACTGTTTCACGTTGCTTACCTACTGCTACAGTACAGTATGGAGGAATCTAAAAGACGGAACGTAACATTTAACATTTAACGATTTACAGCTCGAACTTATTGATCTTCAATGTGACCTAAGGGCTAAAGATCGTTTGAATAATACTACTAGCCTGGTTGAGTTTTACAAGACTAAACATTAGCAATAATATCCACGACTACACAGGCTGGCTGTGAAAATGATTGCTATGTTTGGCTCAACATTTATATTTGTGAGCAACTGTTTTCTATAATCAACTTTAATAAAGGCAGACATCGAACATCTGTAACTGATGTTTCATTACGATCAGTAGGCTACTGTTCCTTTCAGCTGCCAACAGCATAAAACCTCGTTTTGATGTACTGATAAATAAAAATATAACAAAATGATATTGTAGCCTACGTATAAGTAGGTATAAAATTTCTATTATTTCTGTAAAAAAATATTTCTTTATTAATTAATAATAGTCCAAGATAGTTTTGCAAACACTGAACGGGAATTCATTTCATAAATACTCTTACTAGTACTGTATTTCCTTTTGTGTATATTTTGTACGAGATCACCCCTTCTTCCAGTCCACCCTTATACAGAGCGCAACTAATATCTGCATTCCGCTCATGAGCTGTGAGCCGGCTCGGAGAGCGCAAACCTTGTGCAGGCCTGGAGTAAAGTGAAAGACTATTATCAGTACCAATGTGAAACTTACGTAGGGCCTATACATATATAGGTTGTAATGTAAAATTAGGTTCACTTATTAATTAGGTTATGTATTATTATTATTATTATTATTATTATTATTATTATTATTATTATTCTTTCCCTTAGTTTAACCTCTCCCTTTTAGGTTCATTTACACGACCCACGCCACCCGGGCCTTACAGGGCCGCGACCTGTCGGGAGAGGAATTAATCTATGGATCACATAGGCCTACATACTTTTTTGACCACACAAGGACATGGAGGGCTCCCCGGATGAGGGATCAGCTCTATGCCAGGGCCACCTCCGATACAAAACAAACATTTAAGACATTACACAGCATTCACTCACACATATGAAAGGATTAAGAGAAGGATCGCCGTCCATGGCCGGACTTTCAAGAGGTATGTACAATCCCGGCATTTGCCTGGAAGTAACTGAGGAAACCATGAAAACCTGTTAGAATTGCCGGCCCCTGGGATCGAACCCCGGACCTCCCGAATGCAAGGCCAGCCCTCTAGCAGGGACGTCGCTAGGGGGGTGCGAAAGGGTGCGCAAGCACCCCATAAAAAATCGGAGCACCCCTTTCCGCACCCCAAAGGGCAATTTATTAAAAAAATACTAGGCATAAGTTATTTTGAAGAACAAAAACAAACAATTTCTTGGATGTGAAAAAACTACGTCCCATAGTGTATCGTTATGGATATGATGAACAACAACAACAATAATAATAATAATAATAATAATAATAATACATAGTAATATTAATAAACAGATGTATAGTATGCGCGCAAGTGCATGAGAGAATATTTTGGAATTTTTATTTACCACATTTTTACAACTCACACCCCATTTTTAAATCTCACACCCCATCCCCACCCCTCTTGCCCTGATCCTGGCGAAGTCACTACCCTCTAGCCCGCTCGGTATGTATTATTAATTGTAATTATGGTGTATTATTGTATTATGTATTGTATAATTGTATTGTTTATCGTTTCTTTATTGTGTATTGTTTATATTGTGTATACTACTGCCACCGGGTGCTTGCCCACTTGCAGTGTAAATAAATACATACCGGTACTAACTTCATTAGTGATATCCGCACGGCAGCCTATAACATGTTCGGTAATGATGGTAAGATAAACTAGAGTGCTACTGTTTGAGTAATGCACGCTCCGTCACTGTTATTAAGTACTTGCATCTTAAACTGAAGAACCTTTCACATAAGTAGAAAATCTGTGCAGTTCAAGGTTTACTTACCGAGATGAGAACCAAGGACAGCCCTAGCAGAGATAGCGTCCGTGCCGGTATCTGCGCAGTGCTCGCAAGGCTGGGCTAGCGGGGCAGAGACTGGGGGCGCCATTGGCTGGTGTAATAGATACACAGGAGGGGAGTGGCTCTGTGTTTGCCAATGACAAGAAACTGGCTCGATGACACTGCTGTTACGTCACAGCTTCAGGAATGCACAAACGAGGAAAAACTGTAACCTATTGCTGCAAGGAGACGGCTTCCCAACGACCAGGTGAATGGGGCAATGTTACTTGTCCGCGTATATCGAGGAATGCACTTCTCTCGCCTTGTTTAAAGGTCCTTACTTCGAATTCCAGCAGAATTATAATGCATACATTTCCCGACTTAAACTGTCAGTCTGCCACACAGGCGGATCGGGTTTGTGCCCCAGTAACACCTGGGATTTTTCATTGAAAAATGCAGAGACACGTGTGCAGTTGCAGCTTTTCTGGGGGTTTTCCCATTTCTCTTTGGTAGGCATTAACATCATTCAAAGCACCAGCGTAGCTCAGTTGGCTAAAGGTACGTACACGTTGGAGCGACGATAAACGATAAAAGAAGCAGCGATGCTATATCAGAGAGAATTGAAGCATGCATTGTCATCGAGGTGTGCATATTGGAGTAACGGTAGAAGCGAAGGTACACGATAAAAGCGACGAAAAAGAAAAGTTCCATTTTCTTCGCTCTTGTCGTTCATATGATCTCTGATTAAGATAATATTAATCTGTATAATTACCGGTGGTTGTCAATATATCCGAATATTAATCGATTTATTATTATTTCGGCATATTAAATTAATTACTGTAGATATTGGCAAATTGATCAGTTGTGTATTTATTCGTCCTATGTTATGTGATCACAAGAACCAATCACAACACAACGAATTTATACTATCTTTGGGATGAGAAACGGGTTCAATTTTGTACGTATTTAAGTTATATTGACCTTGAACTTAGCAGCTGATATTTCCTATAATCTTCTTTCATTAAGTGGATGCATAGAATATCTTCTACTGATAAATCACAATGTTCGCTTCCCGCGTCCTCGTTGCTCCGATATGAACACTTGATTCTTTGATAATACCAAAGCGTCACTAGCTCATTTCTTTTATCGTTTATCGTTGCTTCAACGTGTACGTACCCTAAGGCGTTTGCCTGCCGATCCAGAGTTGCGCTCGGGTGCAGGTTCGATTCCCCCTAAGGCTGATTAGCTTACTTGGTTGGGTTTTTTCGAAGTTTTTCCAAAAGTAAGGCGAATGTCAGGTAATCTATGGCGAATTCTCGGCCTCATCTCGCTAAGAACCATCTCGTTATCATTAATTCTATCGACGCTAAATAACCCCGCAGTTGATACAGCATCGTTAAATAACCAAGTAAAAAAACATCATTCAGGCCAGTTTCCCTTGTATTGTCATGTTTATAATAGGTCTATTCTCCGATCACGCTCGGAGGGATTGACCTGAAGTTATGAGCAAAGTTCGGAACTTGGGGACTTGTGTCGTGTGCATGAGTAAGGTTACAGGTACAACGTACACACAGCTCACGGTGCAAGTGCTCAGGGACAGTCGTATGCACTAAGAAAGTGATCACATCGAATGAGAGGAAGACGGACGAGGAAACTGTGGCATGTCGAAGACAATGACATTCAGAGAATTACAGATAAACGGTCTGTTTGAGGAATTAGAAAATACGTGTTATTCGAATGGATATTATACAAGTTTGAAAATACATTTTTTAAATTTTAGGTACAGAATTTCGTGGAGGAATTCGAAGGACATACATTATTTTCTTCGAGTGGAGAGTTTATGTTTTATAAGTTATGCCACACAAAAACTAGAGGCTGGAAACCGGCATTCATTGAAAGACATTGCAGTCCCTTAAATTGGTGGAAGATTTGTCCATAGCCATGGATCAAGTAGCAGAGGAACCTACCGTAGAACAAATTGAAAACTATTTTTGAGAAAAATTTAGGATACACTTATCTTTCTCACATACGAGATCAGCTAGCAATTGCTGAAAATCAAACAGAAAACAGTGACAGTCAAAACATTCAGTATTTTAAGTTTGCGCCCATCACTTCATGTGACTTGGAAATAAGTTTTTCTCGTTTCATATCAGCGAAGAAGTTATGGATCCGAAAACTTCGAATGTACGTAATCATACACTGTAATAAAATGTACATAGCAGAACAGTAAATTTGATATATTTCTCATGTTTATTTTTATTATATATGCTATAATATTACGTGTTTCAACCTATCATAATATTATCAATATGTTGTTCCAGTCAGAAACCACTTTTATAGCAGACCTGACAGTACCTCCGTGCTGGAAGCGGGAGTTTGTTGACATTGAAGTCCGGTTGCTTAGCCACGTGCAAAGACACAAGTCCCCAAGTTCCGAGCTTTGGTTATGAGGGATGCTTGAATGAAACCTGAATACACACCGAACTTTAGCAAAGACGAAGATAGCTTGTTCATAAGATAAACTTAATTATTATAAGTTAGGCCTGATATAGGTCTAATGACCCTTGAGTATTGAATTCTTAGACCAGCTAGCTAATTACATTTCATATATGCATAGGCCTACAGTAGGTCTACACTTTAGACCAGACGTGGCGAAAATGTAATCGTGCTCCGAGCCACTGTGTAATCTGCAACGTGCATAGCACCTATGGAGGGAGGCAGACACCCGAAAGGGAAGTGAAGCAACTGTCTGACTTATGAACGGATTTTCATTTTCCTTACGTCAAGCACTTAAATATAATTTTATACAATATAAGGTTACAAACTAATGTTTAGTAGGCCTACGTGTAACGAAGAAAGAAATGAATAAGAAAACATAGGACACATTATCACAATCTAAAGTTAACGTCTTCAGAATGTCTCTGCGACAGAGTTTCAAAACCAGGAATTATGTCACTTGGTCGTAGTTGATCACGAAGGTATTTGTCTGTTAGTCGTGATCTAAATTAGGTTTTTACTATTTTCATTGTTGAAAATAATTTTTCACAAACGTAAGTTGTAGCGAGCATGGCTTCAACAGAGCAAATGAAAGAACGAAGCTTCGGATATTTATTTTTTGGCAAAGATTTGAAAAGTTCAACATTTGTCTAGTCCTTACATCTAGCTTTCATTTAACATCACATTGTAAATCTGTGAGTTTAAATTGAAGACCTAACAGCATTATTCGTACATCTGCTGAAAAAGGATCGACGTACAGAGATAATAATAATAATAATAATAATAATAATAATAATAATAATAGGCCTAACACTTAACCTTTTAATGTTTCATCAGTAACATGTAATATAATGCTGTTTTATGTTATACAACCGTTTTCCTCGTAATACTTGTGAACAAATCATACATTTAATATTCTCACCATATTGGCAGCAAAAAAATGCGTCCTCCCATCCTACTTAAAACTTTCGTTTTTGTAGAGGTACATGGCTTCGAGAGAGACATTGCGACGATACGCCACTCGCAGGTCAGAGACAAATACAAATGGAACGGAGTTTGACTCCAGTGAGTGAGAGGTTGGGGGTTGGGGGAGCAAGAGACATGCACAGCTATCATTGCGAGCCACAATGTGCTCGTGAGCTACATTTTCGCCACGGCTGCTCTAGACCCTACTCATACATAGCCTACTTACGAACAGGGGAGTACGTAAGGGGGGCTACCGGGTTTGAACTCCCCTCTTGAACTCTAAAGAAAATGACATAGGCTATATTTAGGTTTGAGTACTTTTTTATCAATAATCGTTTTCTCTCCTCTAATTTTTCACTGTCAGAGTAACAAAATCTACATCGGCATAAAGCATAGTCTTCCTACCCCGCCTTCTATAGGTCTATATTCGTGTACTTGGTGCTGCGACACGTTCGAATTATAACAATGCTAGCTTTATTATAGACAGACCTACTGCCTAGTAGGCTACCGATCTTGTATTAAGATGAAGCTGACACAATATGAAATTTAACTTGTCGGTTGTTAAAAATTGACTGGCTGTGAAAAAATTACGTTTCAAAGATTTTATAAGGATATTATAATCTGTGTATTTCGAACTGGCGGATCAAGGTCACGTACAAACGTATAAAAGTGCAAACCACGCACGAATCACTGAACTGAAAACTGTGAACTGAAGCACTGGTAATTTCGGCTGTCCCAGCTGACTTTAGTTGAGGAGAATTGTCCAGGAATGGGGTAAACACACTTCACAAAATACAGTCCATTGCTTGACCTTGGGCCGCCAGTTCGAAATGCACAGATAATAATAAATATAGCGTAACATAATAATAATAATAATAATAATAATAATAATAATAATAATAATTATTATTATTATTATTATTATTATTATTATTATTATTATTTATTTATTTATTTATTTATTTATTTAGAATATTAACGTGCAAAACAACAGCACAAGGCCAATTAATAATAATAATAATAATAATAATAATAATAATAATAATAATAATAATAATAATAATAATAAACGTAAGCTAAGCAGATAAACATACCTACTGTTAGGCGTATTTGTTTTAGAAACAATATTAGTCTAGCCTACCTGTTTCTTGAAAATACTCGTAAATAGAAAATGACGATGATGATGATGATGATGATGATGATGATGATGATGATGATGATGATGATTTTGGCCTGGGTGTCGCAGTCGGTAGAGTGCTGGCCTTCTGTGTCCGAGGTTGCGGATTCGATCCCGGCCCAAGTAGAAGGCATTTAAGTGTGCTTAAATGCGAGAGGCTCATGTCAGTAAATAACTCCTGTGGGACAAAATTCCAGCACACCGGCGACGCTGATATAACCTCGGCAGTTGCAAGCGTCGTTAAATAAACCATAATTTACAAAATAATTTGATGATGATGATGATGATGATGATGATGATGATGATGAAATAGAATATATAATTTAGGCTACTTATTTAATCTGACAGAAATAATAAAAAAAAATAAATTAAAAAGTAGTCTAACATATTACACATCTTACGCTAAGTTATTAATAACCAGGCTTCGAGACTTTGGACCCGATACAATAAGTTTACTGTGCGTGCACTATAGGTTGTTGACTCGCTGCAGGTAGATAGAGATGTGGTGAGATGACAACGTTGCTATTTAGAGTAGAGTACGGTAGTATGGGGAAACACACACATATGTAAATTCTGAAAGTAAATATACATTACACAATGATAATGTCAAAAGAATGTGAAAAGCAATTATTTTCCTGTCTTTTATAAGCTTTTCTGTTTAATTATACACAGTGTTAATGGTGGAAATAAGCATGTAGCAATTTTAATTTCTTCATTTATCCTATTGGTCGTCTTCAGGAAGTGCACTTACAGTACCGAATTGCAATGTACTACAAGATACATTCTCACTGTCTGAAACGTAAATCTTTTTCGGTTATCTGCCAAAGTTTGTACTGTAGAAAGCTGCGCTCTACGTCGCATGACGTGATAGGAGCAAAACGAAAAAACCTAACATCATTGCAGTCTCTAAGAGACTGTCCTTTATTCTCGGGTGACTCTATGTCCACTAATTTGCTGTTTATGTTACACAATGTTCCATGCCCGTTATTTTTACATAAAATTGATTTCCACTTCTGTTTTACACGTTCAGTAACCGGTGTACTTGGTGTCTCATTAATTCTCTGCATCATTTTCTAAATTAATTTGAGGGCTTCCGGCATCTCTTGCTCTGACTTTTCTAACCGTGTAATAGTTTCAGACACAGTTTGTATGAAAACCAAATTATTCGTCAGAACCTTCAAATCCAGAGCGTTTTCCTTTGCGTATTTGTTGGCATTCATTCTACAGCACTCCCACCCACTGTATGCTTTACCACTATACTCAGTACGCCGTTATGCGGATTTCCCACTGAACTGCTCTATCGGGTCCGAAGTCTCGAAGCCTACTAATAAGCCTATAAGTTACGCATAAAAAAAAGGTCATGGGGACACAGATACAGACAGTAGTTTCCTAAACTGAGTTCATATTGGCACACTACATGACTGAAACAACATGAGTAAAAATTGTAATCTAATTATTGAGAAGTCAACTTGGACAGTAGGCTTAATGGCTACAGCAGAATCCTGCCTTGACACGAAATACTGATTGATTGATTGATTGATTGATTGATTGATTGATTGATTGATTGATTGATTGATTGATTGATTGATTGATTGATTGATTGATTTCACGAGGGCTGAATCTGAGATGGTTCCTTGCACTTAGGCCGTTTAGGCCCATTGTAGGGCCTACGCCCTATTGAATGAAATGAAATTTACGGCAGGGGGCACTACGGCCCGGCACTGCGACCTGTTACGATCTATTGCGCTAACTCTCAAGCTAGACGCCGGCTGACTACACTAAGGTTCTCTGCATATCCAGGTTTTGAGCAGACAACCCCCCTCGTCCCTAAGCCAGCCCCAGTGTGCGTCGCCAACCGGCGCGCGATCGGAGAATGCTATGGAATGACGACGAAATGGAGAAATGATGGCGGAATGATGTAAATGTCCAATATGGGAAACGGGAGAACCCCGAGAAAAACCCCAACTGCCATCTTGTCCGCCACAAGTGTCACTATGGCTTTCTCAATGAAAAATTCTAGACCTAATCGGGACTCGAACCTAAGCCGCCTGTGTGACAGGCTGGAGGTCTGACCACTCAGCCACCACAGGGGTTTTTGTATGCATTAATTATATGCGATGATTGTTTAAGTCCGACGGATGCCCGGGTGGCATTCGTGAATTCGATGCTGACAGGTGGGCCATTCTTCCTGAATCCTGCAGGTAAGGTCCCATCGGCTACTGACGAGACCGAACCTATAACCTGGAGTCCTTTGAACCTAGATCAGCATCGAAGACCTGTTCTAGGCCTTCCCGCAGACATCACCCTAGCCTATTTTTACTATTACAGATTGAAAATGAAATAAGGGAAAGTGAAGAATTTTGGTGGAATGAAAGAAGTAAACGGGAGTATCCCAGGAAAACCCCTATGAAAGGTCTATTTTTCCCACCACAAATTCTACCAAAACCTGACCGGACATCGATCCCGGCCTTCTGGATGAACTAGAACTGTAGCAGCAGATGCAGCTTGTCTCGAAAGAAAAAAACGAAACAGATGTGAACAGAGACAGTCTATGGACATAGTTGAAGTGCTCGAAAGGTAAACAGACTCTCTCATAAACACGGGCAGCATACACGTAAACACGGACATGCATGGGTTTGCGATCACGCCAACATTTCTACCAGAGTCAGTTCCACAGGGTGGGTGCAAGCATGAGTTTGCTGTCAGGCAGAGAAACGAACACAGTTCCCTCAGCGAATAGGGATTATAAAGAATGGACACTTCGCGTCGGTACCTTTGATGTAGCCGGACTGATTTCAATGACCTTCAAGCCAGCTAAAGCGTCAGATTCTGCTTTCTCCCTAGAGTTGGCGCTGACATCACACCAGCTAGCAGTCGACACAGCGGAAATATAACACACATAATTAATACATCTAGGTGCATTATGTACTCAAATAAAATAAATTGGATCCATAAAATAATAAATCCTTCATTAACTGCAATGTCTAGACTCTAGAGTTCCTTTATAATGAGAGTTGAGACGTTGACCCCAACAACAATGATTTGATAGCGCTGAAAATGGAAAAACAAAACTCTTACGAGAAGTAAAACCATATACCTATATTATATTATTATACAAATATTAAACGAATTCGATACTTAATTTTATAATGTATTATATTATTTTATAATATAATATATTATATCTGAAATAAAAAATATTATTATTACAACTAGTTTGTCACTGAGAAATGAGGAAAAGCTGTTAACTTGAATTTATTTGAAGCAAAGCGTTACTGGCTTATGCAATAAGGTAGGCGATGTTTGGATCCTGTGTCTCAACTCTATTCTCAATTATTATCTTAGCGTGTGCTCGATTATACTAACCTCTAGCGCTTGAAAGTGGAACTAACCGCTGGCGCACAGAGAAACAAAACACAGGAAAATTCGCTCAGTGTCCATTCTTTATAATCCCCATTCGCTGGTTCCCTCTTCCAAGTTAGGCCTAAACTCATTCCGCGAACAATAAGCGGAGCTGTGGAGAAGATAGACCAACGCGAAAAGCGGGTAAAATGCAGGATTTCAACATCTCTTAGGTAAATGGTCCATTATTATTATTATTATTATTATTATTATTATTATTATTATTATTATCATCATCATCATCATCATCATCATCATCCTGAAGGCGGAGGCTGAACCCCAAGTTCTACGTCCTTCATAGTCCTATTTTAAATTAGTTATTTTACGACGCTTTATCAACTGGTATGATCATCTAGCGTCTAAATGAGATGAAGGTGATAATGCCAGCAAAATGAGTCTAGGTTCCACCACCGAAAGTTACCCAGCATTTGCTCTTAACGGGTTGAGGGGAAATCCCGGAAAAAAACTCAACCAGGATTTAAACCCGAGCCCGCTCGTTTCACATGCTAACCGTTACTCCACAGTGGTGGACCATAGGCGTATTGAGCTATTATGTTAACCCCCAGCTAGGCTACTCTCAACACACCAGTCGTCTGTGCTAAAGTTCGGAGCATATCCACGTTTCATTCAACCATCCCTTCATAATCTTAGACCAGTTCCTTTGAACGTGATCGGAGAGTGCTATAAATAGGCTATGACATTCATTCATAGTGTTCTGCCCAAGGGCAGGTCTTTCACTGCAAACCCAGCATTCTCCAATCTTTCCTATTTTCTTCCTTTCTCTTTATCTCCTCATATGATCCATAGGCTATATCTTAATGTCGTCTATCATCTGATATCTTCTTCTGCCCCAAACTCTTCTCCCGTTCACCATTCCTTCCAGTGCATCCTTCAGAAGGCAATTTCTTCTCAACCAGTGACCCAGCCAATTCCTTTTCCTCCTCCTGATCAGTTTCAGCATCATTCTTTCTTCACCCACTCTTTCCAACACAGCTTCGTTTCTTATTCTGTCTGTCCATTTCACATGTTCCACTATTCTCCATATCCACATTTCAAATGTTTCTAGTCGCTTCTCTTCACTTCGTCGTAATGTCCATGTTTCTGCCTCAAAGAATGCTACACTCCACACAAAACACTTCACTAGTATCTTCCTTAGTTCCTTCTCCAGAGGTCAGCAGAAGATGCTCCTTTTTATATGACAATATAAGGGAAATTGGCCTGAATGATGTTTTTTTTTACTTGGTTATTTAACGACTCTGTATCAACTACTAGGTTATTTAGCTTCGATGGGATTGGTGATAGCGAGATTATATTTGGCTAGATGAGGCCGAGGATTCGCGCATAGATTACCTGATATTTGTCTTACAGTTGGAGAAAAACTCGGAAAAAGCCCAAACAGATAGCCCAAACGGGGATCGAACCCGCGCCCGAGCGCAATTCCGGATGCTCCATCCTTCTCCACATCCACATTTCAAATGCTTCTAGTCGCTTCTCTTCACTTCGTCGTAATGTCCATGTTTCTGCCCCATGCAATGCTACACTCCGCACAAAGCACTTCACTAGTCTCTTCCTTAGTTCTTTCTCCAGAGGTCCGCAGAAGATGCACCTTTATCTATGAAAATATAAGGGAAATTAGCCTGAATTTTATATATATATATATTTTTTTTGTTTTTTTACTTGGCTATGTAACGATGCTGTATCAACTACGAGGTTATTTAGCGTCGATGGGATTGGTGATAGCGAGATTATATTTCGCGAGATGAAGCCGAGGATGCGCCATGGATTACCTGATATTTGCCTTACGGTTTGGGAAAAACTAGGAAAAAAGCCCAACCAGGTAATCAGCCAAACGGGGATCGAACCCGCGCCCGAGTGCAACTCACTCCGGATCGGCAGGCAAGTGTCTTAGCCTACTGAGCTACCCGGTAGCTGAATAATGTTAATGCCTACCAAAAAAAAAAATGGTAGGACCCCGAGAAAAGTCATCTTCGACATTCTTCTGTTCTATTTTTAATTTTGAAAACCCGTTCTCTATCCAGTCCCAGATGTACTGCAGCCTATTGGATTATTGCACCTGCCATCCTATTTTATGCTTTAGTTTCAATTCATATTGCCTCACGAGACGTCATGGAGAGACATAGACGTCTTCCCAATCGGGACTGGTACGCAGAAACATCTGGCCTAACAGAAAAATAATCAGGGAACAGCTGGGATGGCAAATATATGATTTTTGAGGCGACATCAAAGCGCATAAGGGGCATGGAGATAAAGCTCTATAGTCTGTACTTTCTTGAACCTCGGTACTAGAATGAAGTAGTGTTGTTAACACCACGCTCCGACCGCCTTTTACCCTCACGAAAGATCCGGTACTCAATTTGACAGAAGGTTGAGTGGACTTCGAGGCAGTTCTTGAAGCTTTGGCTATGAGACAAATCCCGCCGCATAACAGTGTGTAATTTAGGGAATCTAGCCGGCCAAAATTCATTCTCGAAAAGTAATCATTAAAGCTCGGAACTTGGGGACTTGTGTCTTTGCACGTGGTTAAGCGACCGGACTCCAATATCAACAAACTCCCGCTTCCAGCACGGAGGTACTGTCAGGTCTGATGGAACAACATATTGATAGTATTATGGTAGGTTGAAACATGTAATTTTATAGAATATAATATATAATAAAAATAAACATGAGAAATATATCAACTTTACTGTTCTCCTCTGTAAATTTTATTATAGTACTCATGACTACATACATTCCAAGACTTTCGAACCCATAACTTCTTCGCCTGTTAGTTAAACCTGATTTGAAACGAGAAAAATTTATTTCCACGTCACATGAATTGATGGGAGCAAACTTATAATCTTGAATATTTTCACTGTCACTGTTTTCCGTTCGATTTTGTGCAGTTGCTAGCTGATCTCGTGTCTGAGAAAAATATGTGTATCCTCAATTGTTCTCGAAAATAGTTTTCAATTTGTGTGTCACTACTAGGGTAGGTCCCTCTAAGACTTGATCCATCGCTAGGAACAGATTTTCCACCAATTTAAGGGACTGCAACGTCTTTCAATGAATGCATCTAGTTTGTGTGTGGCACAACTTTCAAAATTTAAACACTTCATTCGAAAAAAATAATGTATCTCCTCCGAATTCCTCGACGAAATTCTGTACCTGAAGTTTAAAAAAGTAATAAGTTAGCAGCTTTTACTTGTTCTACACATTTCCTTAACTGGAACATTTAATTCTATTTTATTATTGACAGTAATATACCTCTTTTTGGTTTCAGTTAAAAATAAGGATAATATTTATCTAAATATCAGGTCGAAACTTGCTAATATAGCAAAAATTATTCCTAGATTTCCAAAAGCTTCCTTTTTACCTCTTTCTATTTTTAAACTTCTATAATACACTTTTCGAATAACACGTATTTTCTAATTCTTCAAACAGCCGTTTACCTGTAATTCTCTGAATGTCATTGGCTTCGAAATGACACAGTTTCCCCATCCGTCTTCCTGTTATTTGATGTGACCACTTTCTTAGTACATACGACTGTCCCTGAGCACTTGCAGCGTGAGCTTTGTGTTCGTTGTACCTGTAACCTTACTCATGCACACGACACACAAGTCCCCAAGTTCCGAGCTTTGCTAATCATTCAATTTTCATAAAATTTGGTATGTAGCTTAAATTATTGAGAGAGAGTAAGTTGTTAATAATGAAAATGAAAAGGGCAACTAATTTTACAAAAAAATAAAATTAGTAATATTGTAATAAATTTTTTCGATTTGAGTGAAAAAGTAAATTAATGTTCATAATGTGAAATGCGCTTAAAATAGAGAGTAAGACGAAGGAATATTGCTACATATCATACTTGTTCAGAAGTCAGATGCATCTCTACCAGAATCTGTATCCTCACTGGTAGTCTCTCCTTCGGCAGCACCGAGTCTCTTGAAACCGACCTCGATTTTCTCTCCTTCATTTCCTTAAGCTGGTAATGTAAGAAATAAGTAGCCTGAGCAAAAGATCGGTACTTGTGTCTTTTCTTGATGTTTTACTTCTGAAGACCATTGGCGTAGCATGAAATTTTGAGCAGGGGAAGCTAACTCAAGTTGTCTTTCATGCAATATGAGAAAACGTATTACAAAAATACAGTCTTAAAATAAATAGTAGTCAATTTCAAGTCAGCAGTCGAAGATTGGTTGGAACATCGTAAGTAACACCAATAAGGCATGACCTCAAATGATACGTAGTAAAATATGATTTCACGGTTTACACATATCTCTTAACAAATAGACACGTATACGTATAACATTAGCTCACTCCCTGTCATACTTAGAGAAATCACAATATTAGTATCATTACGTAAGTATGCGTCTGTCTTTTGGTTGTGTCCTTCATTGACAGCAAGGGAGTCGGTCATTTGTTTTTTAAATCACACTTTTGTTCGTAAGTCAGTCTTGATAATACAATTTTCCTAAAAATTCAAGTAAATTAGTGTCAGGAACTGTTATTTCGCTCATTATTCATTATATCAGCCACAATGCACACTAACACTTCAACTGAACACAACTGACGAAAAGGGATAACTCGGAAACTACTTATTTTAAATGTTAAAGCTAGCTTCTTGCGAGCCTTGCGACTAGGGTAGTTTAGTTAGAAAGGAATGGAAAATCTGCGTGGTGGGTTACACAGAAGAAACCGGTCTGCTTGGAAGCTGGTGTTTGCAGGCTTCTTGTTTACTGCTGCATCACAAATCATCCTGAGCTGCCGCATCACAATATTTAAAGCGTAAATATAAATTCTATTACTTACTTACTTACAAATGGCTTTTAAGGAACCCGAAGGTTCATTGCCGCCCTCACATAAGCCCGCCATCGGTCCCTATCCTGTGCAAGATTAAGCCAGTCTCTATCATCATACCCCACCTTCCTCAAATCCATTTTAATATTATCCTCCCATCTACGTCTCGGCCTCCCTAAAGGTCTTTTTCCCTCCGGTCTCCCAACTAACACTCTATATGCATTTCTGGATTCGCCCATACGTGCTACATGCCCTGCCCATCTCAAACGTCTGGATTTCAAGTTCCTAATTATGTCAGGTGAAGAATACAATGCGTGCAGTTCTGTGTTGTGTAACTTTCTCCATTCTCCTGTAACTTCATCCCGCTTAGCCCCAAATATTTTCCTATGCACCTTATTCTCAAACACCCTTAACCTATGTTCCTCTCTCAGAGTGAGAGTCCAAGTTTCACAGCCATATAGAAGAACCGGTAATATAACTGTTTTATAAATTCTAACTTTCAGATTTTTGGACAGCAGACTGGATGATAAGAGCTTCTCAACCGAATAATAACACGCATTTCCCATATTTATTCTGCGTTTAATTTCCTCCAGAGTGTCATTTATATTTGTTACTGTTGCTCCAAGATATTTGAATTTTTCCATCTCTTCGAAGGATAAATCTCCAATATTTATATTTCCATTTCGTACAATATTCCCGTCACGAGACATAATCATATACTTTGTCTTTTCAAAAATTAATAAATAATTTTGTCCATAGACTGCAGGTTTATTATGAAATTATTATTAACTGGGGAAGCTAAGCTTTTTAGCTTACATTAATGCTACGCCACTGGTGAAGACTTCTCTGAAAAGTCTATTATCTTGTTCCTCGTTTCCTGGGCTTCCTCAGATAGTTTTACCAGCAGGTATAATAGTGTCCTATGACCTTATGTCCATGAGCCAAGAGTTTGTGAAGGCTTGTAGACTAATAATACAATTTGTAGTACATGCTTAAATATAATTCCGTCTCCCATGCGTACATGCAAATGCCCCTCTATCAATTGCAAACCCGCAAGGAAAGGTTTCTAATATTACACAGGGTGATTCACGAGGATTTACCGTCCCTTACGGAGCTTATTTTCGAAGAGCAAAAAATGTCATATAAACATTTGTCCTAATCTCAATATTTTCAAAGGTACATTAATTTGAAGTTGTTAGTAAAATAAGTTATTTCTTCAGTTTTACGGGTAAAAAAATATTACAAATAGAGAATGAACTATTCAGAAGTGTCATTTCTTTAATTGGCTAGTGTTCTGAAGACAAACAACATGTGTTGTTAATTGCTTTACACAGATTTTATTTTTAAATTTTTAACTAAAAATGATATCATTCTTATGCACTTACCAAAAAAATTGTTAAAAATCATACGTCTTTAGGAACTTGATTCTTTACAGTTTAATTATGCATCCTAATGTACAGTCTTGAAGAATTTACAAGAGTGGCGTGATAAATGCGTAAGAAAATGTAATTTTGTAGTTAAAAATCGAAAAAAAAATCTGTACGTAACAACTATGGAATTCACAACACATTTCTAGCTTCAGAATATTAGCTAATTAAAGAAATGATACTTCTGAGTAGTTCATTCTTTTTTTATTGGGTTATTTTACGACGCTGTATCAAATCTCAGGTTATTTAGCGTCTGAATGATATGAAAGCGATAATGTCAGTGAAATGAGTCCGGGGTCCAGCACCAATGGTTACCCAGCATTTGCTCATATTGGGTTGAGGAAAAACCCCGAAGAAAACCTAAACCAGGTAACTTGCCCCGACCGGGATTCGAACCCGGGCCACCTAGTTTCGCGGTCAGACGCACTGACCGTTACTCCACAGGTGTGTACTTCATTCTTTCTCTTGTAATATTCTTTTACCCTTAAAACTCAAGAATAATGGTATTTTACATACAACTTCAAATTAGTGTAATTCTGAAAATATTGAGAGTAGGACAAATGTTTATATGACATTTTTTGCTCAGAATGTCTTCGGAAATAAACCCCGTAAGGGACGGTAAATCCTCGTGAATCACCCTGTATATGTAGACGACTTATATTTCTATCTAATTATTCCCGTAATATACGCGGAAGTGGAAACCATCCTGAAAACCCTTCTTGCAGTATTTCCATCGTTTTTATTGCGACTGCTTTGCTTTGACATGTCAACAAGGAGTTCCCTTTCCTGCCTGAAGCTATCCTATCTTCAATTTTTCGCACTAAATAATACGATGGATACAAATTAACTATTGCAAGAGTTTGCATTTTCCTTAAGTCTTTATACTGATTAGAGATCAACTGTAAATCAGTAATCAAAGCGAGATCCTTATTAGGTGACATTGTTGGTCGTTTCTACAAAACCAATATCCATGTTTTTTTTTTTTTATTTTTTTTTTTTATTTTATCGCATGTTGAAGTGATGCAAGTGAAAGCTCTCCTACAATATTGTCCGCATCTCCTTTCCCAGAAGCTTTGAAACTCATCTTGGCAGCAAAATGCTTTTCTTCTGGTGACCTTTCTTCAAAAAGTGGACTACTTTTCTCCGTTTTGATCTTTCGCTCACAAGCAAACTATCTGATGGGGGCAGATAAAAAAAGTTAATTCATTTCTTCCACCATGTTAATAATTTCAAAAGAAGAGCTTAGTCTACACAAATTTTGGCCACTCGACCGCAATTACGAGGTCGTCCAGAAAGTGATTTTCCTTGGGGCCGTTACAAAAAAAAATCACAATTGTATGGCAAAATTTATTGAAACATGTGATGAAGGATCGGTGGAGCGGAGAAAAATCCTGCACGGAAATATCATATGTACTTCGGTACATCGCATTAATTTATTAAAACAGATACAGCAATTGTTGCGCTATTTGTCAACATATCCCCCACTGGAATTGAGACATTTGTCATACCATGGGATCAATTTTTGTATCCTTCTGTCGTAGAATTCAGCCGCCTGGGATCGGAACCAGCGTTTGACAGCCGTCTGCACCTCTCTGTCGATCCCATGATATGAAAAATGTCTCAATTCCGGTGGGGAATATGTTGAAAAATAGCACAACAATTGCTGTGTCTGTTACAATAAATTTTTCTGATGAATTGTGTTTTCTTTCTGCTAACGATCCCTGGCGAACTTATTTTTTACGGCCTTCGTAACTGCGTTCAAGTGGCCAAAATGTGTATAAGCACTTCTTTTGACATTATGTCCCCATCAGAATGTTTGCTTGTCAGTTCTTCCAAAAGTTTACGTGGACGTCCTCGAATGCTTGTACTGTCAGACTCAAATTGGAATTGTTTTGTAGTAGATGGTAAAGTATTATCTCCATGCCCCTTATGCGCTTTGATGTCGCCTCAAAAATCATATATTTGCCATCCCAGCTGTTCCCTGATTATTTTTCTGTTAGGCCAGATGTTTCTGCGTACCAGTCCCGATTGAGAAGACGTCAATGTCTCTCCATGACGTCTCGTGAGGCAATATGAACTGAAACTAAAGCATAAAATAGGATGGCAGGTGCAATAATCCAATAGGCTGCAGTACATCTGGGACTGGATAGAGAACGGGTTTTCAAAATTAAAAATAGAACAGAAGAATGTCGAAGATGACTTTTCTCGGGGTCCTACCATTTTTTTTTGGTAGGCATTAACATTATTCAGCTACCGGGTAGCTCAGTAGGCTAAGACACTTGCCTGCCGATCCGGAGTGAGTTGCGCTCGGGCGCGGGTTCGATCCCCGTTTGGCCGATTACCTGGTTGGGCTTTTTTCCTAGTTTTTCCCAAACCGTAAGGCAAATGTCAGGTAATCTATGGCGCATCCTCGGCTTCATCTCGCGAAATATAATCTCGCTATCACCAATCCAATCGACGCTAAATAACCTCGTAGTTGATACAGCATCGTTACACAGCCAAATAAAAAAAACAAAAAAAAAATATATATATATAATTCAGGCTAATTTTCCTTATATTTTCATAGATAAAGGTGCATCTTCTGCGGACCTCTGGAGAAAGAACTAAGGAAGAGACTAGTGAAGTGCTTTGTGTGGAGTGTAGCATTGTATGGGGCAGAAACATGGACATTACGACGAAGTGAAGAGAAGCGACTAGAAGCATTTGAAATGTGGATATGGAGAAGGATGGAGCATCCGGAATTGCGCTCGGGCGCGGGTTCGATCCCCGTTTGGGCTGATTATCTGTTTGGGCTTTTTCCGAGTTTTTCTCCAACCGTAAGACAAATATCAGGTAATCTATGTGCGAATCCTCGGTTTCATCTCGCCAAATATAATCTCGCTATCACCAATCCCATCGAAGCTAAATAACCTAGTAGTTGATACAGAGTCGTTAAATAACCAAGTAAAAAAAACATCATTCAAGCCAATTTCCCTTATATTGTCATAGAAAACTTCTGTCGACAGAAGTCATAAACTCGATGCCCTGTGACGTCATTTCAGCCTGCTCTGAAGCCCACTGCGCTCATGTTTCGCTGCCGCGGGCACAGCGGAGGCTTGAAATGGTGGCTCCTTTTCGTGATAATAAATAATATTGATCAAATTAAATTTAAAGTAATGTGAATGCCCAATACTGATATTTACAGGTATGAGACCAATTGGTTGATAAGTTAGGGATAAAATGAAAGCTGAATAAAACTAAATAATATACAGGCTGTCCATAAAATAAGTAACTATTTTCATGAAAACGATACAGTTCATGATATTTGTATTCATAGACGATTGTACACTACAAACTCACTCATACACACTCATTGGTTCCTTTCGACATGTCGTCCATTGATGTCCCTGCACAATTCCCATTTAGACACGGTTTCACGGAATGAATTTCGCAGAAACTGTGGTGTGATTAATGACACTGCACCACGAATTCTTTGTTTCAGTTCCTCAACGTTAGACACTTTTCTTGTGTATGTATGTATGTATGTATTTATTTACACTGCAAGTGGGCAAGCACCCGGTGGCAGTGGTATATACAATATTAACAATACACAATAAAATGATAACCAATACACAATAAAATTTACAATACACAATACAGTTTTACAACACATATACAATTTTACACACAATACAATAATAATACACAATACAATTTAACACAATAATAATAAAACATAAAATAAAATACCTAATTTTACAATACAACCTACATAATTATCTACATGTCCTACATAAGTTTCAATAGTCTTTCACTTTACTCTCATCTCATTCCCTGTAGTGGCACTATGACGCATTTCACTGACACTTTAGCACACATTTCACTGACACTCTGTAACACATTTCACTGACACTATAGAACACATTTCATTGACGCTATAAATTATCACTGATCGGAACTGTTCACTGCACTGTAAAACCATAACTTCACTGACTCACCTCGCTTCACTGATACAACAGTTCAAATAAGTCAAATAATTACATCCTTATGCATACTTATAAACAGAACTACATTTAAACTAAACATTTCTAGTCTAAGGCCCTCTTACACGCTAGTTTTAAATAATTTACAATTCAAACCAAGGAAGTAAACTCGTCAGCCTAGATAAATACATGTCACCTTAAAAAAATTAAATGTTGAATGTCACCTTAATTTTAATTTTCACTTTATATACAACTTTTTAATTTATTCTTGAATCTCCTTAAGGAAGGACAGCCCTCAAAGACCGCTGCAGGTAGGTCATTCCAATCATTTATAGTTCTATTTAAAAATGAGAATTTACCTACATCCGTTTTCTGTTTCCTACATTTGATTTTAAAATCATGTTCGTTCCTACCATAGTACGTTGGCTTTTCTAACCGAGCCGTTATGTCTACCCATGCTTTCTGACCTAGATGTGCTCTATACAATGAAATTTTATACACAGACCTTGGATTTAACAAATCCCCATACAAAAAAGTCTAATCGGGTAAGTTCTGGGGATCTTGCTGCCCATGGTCTACGGCCGCCTCGTCTATCCACCGGTTGGGAAACACTTCATTCAAGTAGTCCCTAACAATTGTCGCATAGTGGCAAGGGCCCCGTCTTGTTTGTAAGCAACAGTGTCTACGATGCCATCTTGTTCTAGTTGTGGCTGCAGAATCTCTGTCAGCATATCCAAGTAACAGGCACCAGTAATGGTCTTCTCTCTTATAAAAAATGGTCCATAGATCTTTATCTGCGTGATTCCCAACCACACATTGGTCTTTGGACTGTCTCTGATAATATGCTCAATAAAATCCGTTGGAGGTTTGTCGGCCCGTGTCCAGATGGGAATTGTGCAGGGACATCAATGGACGACATGTCGAAGGGAACCAATGAGTGTGTATGAGTGAGTTTGTAGTGTACAATCGTCTATGAATACAAATATCAGGAACTATATCGTTGTCATGAAAATAGTTACTTACTTTATGGACACTCTGTATACTGCATTTTAGATTTCTTCTTTATCTTTTCATTCTGTTAATGCATTATCTTCGGTTAATGACGGCTAAGAAAGTTAACGCAAACATTCTTGAACTTGTTATAAAGAGAACGCTTGTCAGCTTTCTACGAAATCAGTTTCTTCCTCCAAAATGTAAGACGTAAATAAATCGATTTGACACAAAGAAGTACTTTTATTATTCCAATAAGCATTTTTCCCTTCAACGGAAAACACTCATTGCATTCCTCTCACATAAATTCATTCCTGAACAAAAAGAGCGCTTGTTCATAGAGCTGACTAGTCTTTCAATATCGCCCGTTCACAGGCTTCCCCTACCCTCGCGCTGGTGAGAACCATTCGGCTAACTTCGGTCAAAGCGAATACGTCCTTAACAGCAACTACAACATTATAGCGGCTCTGCTGGGAGCCTCAGTTCGGCACCCCTGGACTACAGTAATGCTCGATTCAGAAAGATTGGAAAATCTGTAACGAAAACTTCTGAAATGTTCCAAAAAATAAAATTCCTCGAGAGTTCATAATATACTTGTCACTGCGAATAATTGTTTATGCGTTTATTCAATTCCATTAATGCCGTCAAGTTTTGAAGTTGTGTTTGCAGACAAGAACTTCATCCCCCAAACACTGCTATGCTGTGAATATGTATACAGCAGACACACAGATAGCCAGTTCCACGAGCAGTGGTGTGCCGCTGCATATTTGAAATGTTGGCATACATCGCAAACTACAAGAGCGGGCGACAGGAAAGGTCACGAGATAACTTGAATGATATTCAAGAGTACAATCGGAAGAGAAACAACGTCGATAGAATCAGTCTTGCATTGTGATAGTTCATAATAATACGTATATACGGTATATTATATCTAATATTACAACAATTTACAATTTATTTACAATTTACATTTGAATTTACATTTGGATAGATACCCGAAATGAGCATATGCTCGTGCTCGGGTACAGTCCAGTAGTCTACATAAATTTTACAGGGTTCAAATAATAATGCTGATGATATAAAATAATAGTAGTAGTAATAATAATAATAATAATAATAATAATAATAATAGAATAATCGTGACAGAAATTATACAAAGATTGTAATACAAAATAATTCATTGATAATAATAATAATAATAATAATAATAATAATAATAATAATAATAATAATAATAGTGATAAAACAAAAATATTTACAATAATAAAATAAATACTAAGACGGATAAAATAAAATATAAAACCACTAGCGAGAGTTAACACAACTTAAATAAGCATATAATAACCGGAAAAAATGCCAAACTCGAAAATCAACAGAAAAGTTCGTTGTATCGCAGACGACAGCAACCGCCGTATTGACATTGTGTTGTGCATTAATGGTAGTAGTGGGGAGCTGAAAGTCTACGTAACTGCCGTTCTCTTCGAATCTTCTCGTACAATCATGGGAAGTTATTGCTGTAAAAACAAAATGTCTACGAGTCAAACTGTTCATTATTACCAGGATAAATACAAATAATACTGAAATATATTAATCGAGTTTCAGTTATAGATCTCTCCTTTTGTGCAAGAGGTATCATATCAAAATATTTTATGAATGGCGGGGAAAATATAAATTTCAATAACTTTCTAGTGACAAGTACAATCAAGTGTATCTGTGGCTATGCTAAGGAATCATTTATTGGAGATATACACTGTTATTGATTAAGAAAATGATCTATTTATATTTATTACAATGTTTTATCTTATAGGTTACATGCATCAGATAAATACAATAAAAATTAGTACCATATAATGCTAGTAACACTTAAAAAAATTTTAATAAAAATTATCAAAAATCATACAAACATTTTCACTTTATTTTTAAACTTAAGAATGTGTAAATTGCTTAGGTCTGGATTATTTTTCAATACTGAATTGTATAGTCTTGGTCCATAATTCCTACTGTGTCTTAATGCAGCTGTAGTGTGGCATTTAGGTTCTGCCAAGAGAGTTGGGACATTTCTTCTGGTGTTGTGTATATGTTTTTCAGTTATAAAATTCATTCGATTTTTGTGAAAATAAATTAGTAATGTATGTTTATATATTTGCTCAATTTTTAGTACTTGGAATTCAGAATAAATAAATTGTGTCGGATAATCAAGTGGTTTATGCAGACAAATTTTGATGATACGTTTTTGTAATAATATTAATGGAGTTAAGATAGTCTTTGTCATTCCACCCCATCCTATTATTCCGTATTGAATGACTGATTGAAACAAGGCTAGATAAACAACACGGAGAACATAGATCGGCATATATGCACGAAGGGTTACAAAGTTGTGAATTGTTTTCCGTAACCTATTACATAAATATGTTACATGTTTATTCCATCTCAAATGTTGATCAATGATAACACCTAAGTATTATACTTGCGTGGATTCTGTCAAGGAAGAGCAATTGCAATCAATCAAGTTTATGTTACTGCAATTGTGTATTTTTTAATTTGTATCCTTATCGAGTTTGATTTTTCTCAGACTAGAAGCCGTTAATGTAAAAGGAACTGCAGTTGTTTTTGAAGTTACATTACGGTTTTAGTTTCAGTTCCACTGCATGTGAATACGTGTCTTGTTCCAAGTGCGTTTATTTTACTATGTAGTGATGGAGCGTTCCCGTCGCAGAGTATAATTATTTTCTTCGTAAACATAATGTTGCGCGTTTAATTCGCTTCGAATTTTTCTCTTGCTACGCTCTTCATTTCCACAGGCGATATCCCCATCTGTTCATCTTCTTGGAAGAGGCACGTATACACACATTTTATTTAGAAATTTACACATTAGACGTAAATTTTATTTAGACATTTAGGCATTAGACATTTTTCTTTTATATCTTAGTTATTATAGGACATTTTTTTTATTATACTTCGTGTTTCATTAGACCTGCTGTCCTTAGACATAATGACCTGAAACCTCTATCTGTATCATAGAGAGATCTACCGCCTAATGCCAACCTTGTAATAGACTGAAGCCGAAACAATACGAAATTTAACTTGTTGTGAATCACAAGGATAAGGTTGTTTTGACAGTTCTGCAGTGCAGATGTTAAATATCGTGCATTGTCGATTTCAAACTTATTTTAAGAGTGGTATTCACCCGACCGTTAAAGTTCTAACTATATTGTGAAACGTTCGTTTGTTTTGTGCATTTTACAGTACATATTTTAATAATAGTAATAATAATAATAATAATAATAATAATAATAATAATAATAATTATAATAATAATAATAATAATAATAATACACAAAATGTAAAATACCGATAATGTAGGCCTAAATTGTAAACAATTTTAATAATGACAAAATTCTGCGTACAGCAGAGGGTAGTAGCAATTCAGTATTGACTGTGCAAACCTGCAACCATGTCAGAAAACATCACTGGAATATTGCAAAGGCAGACTTTCTTTAGTTCAGTTTTCTTTATCTTATGGCTACCTTTTCCCTAAGCATTTTTTTTCAACCAAATTTTGAACTCCCAAATGGTTTTGGCTTTTTATTTTATATTATTTATTTATTTATTTTTTTAATATTTTCAAACCCAAGTTTTTAGTAGAAGATCTCAAATTTTGAGCTTTTTTTTCTTTGGTTAAATTCACAAGATATAGAGAAATATTTCTATGCATTCATTTAGTGGAATATCTCATTTATTCACTTTGGAAATTTTTGTTGAAATGTTGAAAATGTTATTTTTTCTATAATTCATGAAAAAAAAAAACAAATTAATAAAATAAACTAGGAACATTTTTTTACAAAATAAATGCATGGAAACATGCAGCTATCTCATAAATACTTCCAGTAAAAATTTCATCCAGATTGATTAATATTTGGCATAAAAAAGTTGGTGTAATCAAGGAAGATAAACTTACGGAAAAATGGATTTGAGAGTAAAATTAATATTCATGTAGCACACACCTGTTAAAATTCTCCTTCGCTATATTCATATAGTAACTTCAGTAAGCCAACTTTACAACAAAACATTACTAGATGTGTAATCAGAAATTTGTAAAAAAGAATTCTTTGACGAAAAAATAATTTTGACATCTCTTTAAATGTCACGCCCCTTTATTTGTAATCAGAATTGAACTAAATACATTTGGGATATTAAAATATACATTATAAAGAAGTGAAGTAGCCAATATTTTTTTTTTTTAAATTGTTATGATTTTTAGTAGAGTCTCCCCTTGAACTGTACTCCTATCATTTTTACTCTTGTATGCAAATAGCTAAAACTATTAATTCTTCAAAGTGATACATCAGCTATCTTTAAAAGTTGCTGATTTTTGTTACCGATCTACGAATTACTGGAAAATTAATTAAAAGCATAATGAAATATAACTTTCTGAAGAGAAAAACTAAAGTCTGATTGCCCTAACAATACTTACTTACTTACTTACTTACTTACAAATGGCTTTTAAGGAACCCGAAGGTTCATTGCCGCCCTCACATAAGCCCGCCATCGGTCCCTATCCTGTGCAAGATTAATCCAGTCTCTATCATCATACCCCACCTCCCTCAAATCCATTTTAATATTATCCTCCCATCTACGTCTCGGCCTCCCTAAAGGTCTTTTTCCCTCCGGTCTCCCAACTAACACTCTATATGCATTTCTGGATTCGCCCATACGTGCTACATGCCCTGCCCATCTCAAACGTCTGGATTTAATGTTCCTAATTATGTCAGGTGAAGAATACAATGCGTGCAGTTCTGTGTTGTGTAACTTTCTCCATTCTCCTGTAATTTCATCCCGCTTAGCCCCAAATATTTTCCTTAGCACCTTATTCTCAAACACCCTTAACCTATGTTCCTCTCTCAGAGTGAGAGTCCAAGTTTCACAACCATACAGAAGAACCGGTAATATAACTGTTTTATAAATTCTAACTTTCAGATTTTTGGACAGCAGACTGGATGATAAGAGCTTCTCAACCGAATAATAACACGCATTTCCCATATTTATTCTGCGTTTAATTTCCTCCCGAGTGGCATTTATATTTGTTACTGTTGCTCCAAGATATTTGAATTTTTCCACCTCTTCGAAGTATAAATCTCCAATTTTTATATTTCCATTTCGTACAATATTCTGGTCACGAGACATAATCATATACTTTGTCTTTTCGGGATTTACTTCCAAACCGATCGCTCTACTTGCTTCAAGTAAAATTTCCGTGTTTTCCCTAATCGTTTGTGTATTTTCTCCTAACATATTCACGTCATCCGCATAGACCCCCCCCCTAACAATAATTATTAAATCTAATAGACTACGAAAACAGAAGAAATATAGGCTAATCCTTATCATAAAAAATCAGTAATCAAAGAAGTTATGAATCAGATGTCAGATCCATGGAATATTCTTATCATTCACAATATTGCTCTCTTATCTCTCAAGATGATCAGATGAATATTCTTAAATTTTTCAACACCAAAAGAGAGCTTTTGCTGTTCGTACAGAATTCTGCTTGGATAAAAATCAAACACAAAATACTGTAGTAAGATTTATATAATTAATATCTCTTAAAATGGATAACATTTACAACAAATACATCATTCTTGAGTCATAAGAGACTCGCATTTGCACCTCTGCATTATTTACATGTTTACATACAAATTACTTTAAATTATAAAAACAAACAAAATATTAAACATCAACTAGTTTTAGGGATGAATGTTATTCTTGACAATGTGTTTGTAGGGATGTACCAATGTCAGCGGCCTAAAACATGTCTTATCACAAGATTCATCTACTGTCAATATCAACATCTAATTTTTAAGATTCTATGCAAATGAGAGCACAATCAGCCATATTTCACAAGCCACAATGCCTAACTCTTAACCAGGTGTTCGTATACTTGCATAATCGGGTAAATTCGTGTTGGGTTCGTTAGCCGAGCGATTTTAAGGTGCACAAGGTATGTCCGGCCAGCATATCATGCCTAAGATCGCAGGTTCGAGGCCCCGGCCACTGCAGTCAATTGAGTCTGTGGTAAAGGATAGGGAGGGCTCATGTAAAGCAATCGGTGTAATGGTACATATGGAAGCTGATGGGGTTTCAGTTGACTGCAGTTGAAATGATTTTGTTCCTTTTTTAAGAAAAAAAAATACAAAAAAAATTGTTTTAATCAAGAGCAATGTCCTTAATGTTATATTAGTACATTATGCAACGAGCCTATAATGGTAGTAATTAAGACGCGAGTATGTTTATGAAACGAGCGCAAGTGAGTTTCATAATTTTCATACGAGCGTCTTAATTACCATTGTAGTCAAGTTTTATACGACTTTTTATGCTCGACCATATTGATTTTTTCCGGCAATTGGTGAAATGAATTTGCGGGAATGTGCTTTGTGAAAGGCTGGAAGATGACGGTGAATTTATGTTAATTTGTGTGTTGTTTTTTTTCGACTGAGTTCAATATTGTCTAATCTCGCGCTAGTTGTCTTTCGATTGCATATCCGAGAATAATCGATACTTGCGCTTTCATATTGCTACAATGGTATTTTCTGATTGGTGGAACACCTGAACTTTAATGAATAGGTGTACTTTAATGAGGTCCATTAAAGGGTGCTACCAGGTGTATAATTACTACATTTCGGCATGGTCGAGCATAAAAAATTAAAGAATGTCAACGTATTTTATATATAACATACAATTTATAACATATTATATCATGTCTTGACCATAATAGTTGGCCACTATAATGGACGCACAGCTTCTAAACATTAATGAACACAATACATACTGATGTAATTAATTCTAACACCTGAAATAAATTAAAAAAAAAAAGGTGAGGCATGAACCACATAACTTGATATGATGAAAGAGTAATGGAACGGAGAAAAATTCTCTCCGGTGCTGGGATTTGAACCCAGGTTTTCAGCTCTTCGTGCTGATGCTTTATCCACTAAGCCACACCAGATACCCACCCCGGCATCGGACAGAATCGTCTCAGTTTAAGTTCCAACTCTTGGGTTCCCTCTAGTGGCCGCCCTCTGCACTACGTCATAGATGTCTATGAACATAGGGCCGAAGTCCACACATGTGCTGAGGTGCACTCGTTATGAGTGACTAGTTGGCCGGGATCCGACGGAATAAGCGCCGTCTTAAATCACGAAGTGATTTATGCATATCATATATATATTATTTAATGTACCGAAGTACATATGATATTTCCATGCAGATATTCTGCGTCATCATACGATGAATTTTTCTCCGTTCCATTACTCTTTCATCGTATGATGACGCAGAATATCTGCATGGAAATATCATATGTACTTCGGTACATTAAATAATATATACACATAACTTGAGATATGCTGGATATCTTTTCCATTATCTCATAAATGTAGAAATACCCAATGTTTCAGGTCTCCTAATACTGTGACACAATAACACAATCAATAATGTGCGAGAATGCTCTCTCAATTAATATCACTCAATAAAAGAATTGTATTCCAATGGATACCATCCCATTGTGGAATCCTGGGAAACGAGAATGCGGATGCATTAGCAAAGAAGGGCAGCACTGCTACTTACAGGCCTGTTACTAAATCTACGTATTACTCTGTGAAAAGATTTATTACATCTACATACTTAGACTTCAACAAACAAAATTTAATAACACAATCACAAGGGAAAAAATGGAACTCTCTGCATCATAATCCACAGTTAATTCCCGATTTACCACGCAAATCGTCTGTAGCTGCATTTAGATTGACAACAGGCCATGATTGTTTGGCCAAACATCTGTATAGAATTGGAATATATCAGTCCCCTAACTGCCCATTGTGCAACTCAAATCAAGAAATGGATTCGGAACATCTCAAAATCTGTGCTTCAGTGGCTGGCCATGATAATATCTTTGAAAAATATTGAAGTGCAAGAAGTCAAATGACTTTATTGTCAAACGCCTGGCATTAGAAATCAACAACAACATAATGTGCGAGAATGGCATATTGTCACATTCAATGGTCAAAGGTTCAAATGGCATAAATAATGTTTTAGAAAATTACACATATTAACACAACGATTTAACATTGGTACAACCCCTGGTTTATGAACAATATGGTATTATGGAAGATGTTTCCAGTCCTTGCTTGCATACTTGTTCACTGTAACCTCTCAGACAACATTTCTTACACTGGTTGCTAAAATGTTCAGTAACTGCTTAAAATTGATCAACTTTTAAGCAGAATTTGAAATTACAATGAAAGCAGATATTATACTGTCGTAATATGTTCCTCAGTGGTTAACTAAAGTCTATCTGGAATTCAGCTAGTCTGACAGATAATAATATATTAAATTGAGATGAGCCGTCTATGCTTATCTAATTTTATATAAATTAATTATAACATGAACGTTTTCGGCACTGATATGCCATTTTCAAATGTATGAAAGTTTGCCTAATTACATTTTCAAATAGATGCACATGGACTGTGTGAGTGAGACATATAATGTATACCCTTGATTATTTGAACATAACATGAGAAAACAATTTTATATAGATAATTAAAAACACTCATTATTACTAACAATAAAACCTATTAACTAATTGGTCTTCTACTATGTTGTCCATAGTAGAAGACCAATTAGTTAATAGGTTTTATTGTTAGTAATAATGAGTGTTTTTAATTATCTATATAAAATTGTTTTCTCATGTTATGTTCAAATCATCAAGGGTACACATTATATGTCTCATTTACACAGTTCATGTGCATCTATTTGAATATGTAATTAGGCAAACTTTCATACATTTGAAAATGGCACATTAGTGCCGAAAACGTTCATGTTATAATTAATTTATATAAAACTATATAAGCATAGACGGCTCATCTCAATTTAATATATTATTACTACTTGCTTATCGGAAAAATCATACAAAATGAAATTAGTCTGACAGAGCTCAATTCCATTTTTGAAGAGGAAACTCAATGGTGAAATACATTAACCTCGATAGTATCATGATAGACAAAGCTAATGACTAGTAGAAATGAATTCTGAAGGTTAGTAATTTTTGTCAGGAGCATTCTAATTGAGAAACACGGTTAAATTACATGACTTAAAAATATAATACGGTGACAGGGATATTGAATAGCCACTATCGTCAGCTGAAATACGTACAAGGCATTACTCATAATCTCCTTTGTAGATATGTAAAGAAAGAAAAAAAAAATTTCCTCACATATCCTGCTGAAAAAAAAAAAATTATTATTTTTTTCATAAATAAAACTTGTGAAAAAAATTATTGCTTATCATGTGCATTAAATGATTCCAGGGTGGCTTTTGGGGTAGTGCCAGTGTGCCATGGCACCACCAATGAAAGAAACAAAAAATAATATCCTAGAAAGCAGTTGTAATAGTTTACTTCTACACTTTTATTCGCATTTCATCTGAACGAGTGCGCGCACAGATCGGGACGCACTCTTGCAGCATTTTTCCGAACATTGGAGCCACTTCTGTGTGGCACTGTCTACGTCCATATAATACCGTACAAAAGCTACTGATTCTAGTTTATATGCGTTTCTTATGGCAGACTTTGAGCCGAATTCAATTTGACTCAGTAGTTAATATTCCGCCCGCTGGAGTACAGTAATGCAGAAATTTCGCTAGATGGCAGGGTTGTTGGAGACGTTAGGAAGGGAACCATGAACCGCAGACTTGCACGAAAACACAAGTTAAAGTTCTGCTCCAAATGTTAATGTAATGTTGCCAATTCAAAACTAGTGCACATAACTTGGATTTGAATGTGTAAATTATTATCCGTTTAACTATATTGAAAGCAGAGATAGTCATGGTTCTTTTTATAAAGATAAATATTTTTTCATATTATGTAAAACTGTTTGTTAATGTTGTGTAATATCTGTTTTATTTTGCGGCAACTAAATATTGCTACACTGTTGCTATAGTATTAATGCTTCTGTTAACGATACATGAGATCTGTGCAGGACATGAACATGTGTTATTCAGGCCGCTGCCTTGGATTCATTGGCCTGTTAAATAAAGTGCAAACGTGTTTGTTTATTATCTATATCATTGTTTATCTCGTGTGTTATTGCCAGTAATTTTACTAGTTATAAAAGTTATTTGTATTTGACTAACAATACTGTGAAAGTTTTGCATTATCTGTATCTGTAAATTTCGTTATTAGTTTCGGAAATGTTATTGTAACTGTTACTAGATGCATTATTAACTGTACCTCTGGTAAAATAGCTGGTTTAATTAATGTGTTTCATTTAACATAATGCAAACGTGAACTGCGATTATCAATTTCACTAGGGTAATTTGCGTACAACCTTTTTTCATTTTTAGCACCACCACCAGAATGCCTCACCGGCCGCCACTGAATGATTCTTAATTGCTATATACCGTAGTAAAGTTTAATTTAATTATCTCTAGTAGTATTAAAAATACAAATGTTTAATATATCGTAATTTACAAGCTCTCAAGCAGCCCACTAACTATACATTGCCCTTAATTAAAATATTTTTAGCAGAGAAAAGTAATTTTTCAGAACTTCAAAATGCTCCTTTAAAAGTTCAAAACTCTCTGTGGGATTTCATTCTGCAAACATAACATACAATGGCGAGCATTGCAAACATTCGACCATAAGACGACCTTTATCTGGACATTTTCTGCATTAACTTTGAAATATACAGGGTGATTCACGAGGAGTTACCGCCATTTACGGAGCTTATTTCCGAAGATATTCTGAGCGAAAAATGTCACATAGACATGGGCCCTATTCTCAATATTTTCGGAGTTACACGAATTTGAAATTGTTTGTAATATACCTTTTTTATTTAGTTTTAAGGGTGAAAGAATATAACAAATAGAAAATGAACTATTCAGAAATATTACTTCTTTAATTGGCTAGTATTCTGGAGCTAAAAATGTGTTATTTCCTTAGTTTCTTCATATAGATTTTTTTTCCCAACTGAAAATTACACTATTCTTACACACTTATCACAATAACAAGTGTTACAAATCACAAGATTTCTAGCAACTTGATTCTTTACAGTTCAATTTTGCATCCTAATATACATTCTTGAAGAGTTTACAAGAGTGGCGTGATTTGTAGCAATTATTGTTGTGATAAGTGCGTAAGAAAAATGTAATTAGTTAAAATCGAAAAAAAATTCTATATGAAGCAATTATGGAATTCACAACACATTTTTAGCTTCAGAATACTATATAATACGAATATTTATTTTCAGTCAATGACTTTACTATTATTAAATGTAAGGTGCGAGTCCTTACATTACATGATTTAATATTGTATGAACGTTTTCGTCGGTTTCATACCAACATCATCAGATACAACATTTTATATAGCAATACCATCACTAACAGGTACATATGTCTCTACAAACCAAATACAATATATATTAATAAGCATACAATATGATAAAAACATGATAAAAACGAACATAAATTAGGACATAAATATGTCTTTCTTGTGTGACTACACCCTACTGTCAAATGATTAAAAAGCACATGTGTGATTACAATACTTGTACAAATATGTTTGGAGGTCTTCACTGATAAAATAATAAAAAAATAAAATGAAATCTGTATACTATATTATGTGAAGAGATGCATTACAGTCTTTTGCATGTTCAAGTATATGCCGCAAATCAACATCATAAGACAACATAATATTGAAATATATCATCGGATACAAATGATATCCATAACAACTTTGAATATTAGGACATACATACATTTAGAAGGTGAAAAGACATGTAGTAATGATAAAACAAGAATACGGGCAGGAGCAAATCAGTTAACATAGTTCAAAGACTGTAATCCATCTCTTCACATTATATAGTATACAGATTTCATTTTGTTTTTTATTATTTTTATCAGTGAAGGCCTGCAAACATATTTGTACAAGTATTGTAATCACACATGTGCTTTTTAATCATTTGACAGTAGGGTGTAGTCACACAAGAAAGACATATTTATGTCCTAATTATGTTGGTTTTTATCATGTTTTTATCATATTGTATGCTTATTAATATATATTGTATTTGGTTTGTAGAGACATATGTACCTGTTAGTGATGATATTGCTATATAGAATGTTGTATCTGATGATGTTGGTATGAAACCAAAGAAAACGTTCATACAATATTAAATCATGTAATGTAAGTACTCGCACCTTACATATAATAATAGTAAAGTCATTAACTGAAAATAAATATTCGCATTATATATCACAGACTTTTCTGAAAATTAATCAAAATGAATTGCAAAATATTCAGAATACTAGCCAATTAAAAAAAATTATACTTCTGAATAGTTCATTCTCTGTCTGTAATATTATTTTACCCTTAAAACTAATGAAAAAAGGTAGTTTACAAACAACTTCAAATTAGTGAAACTTTAAAATATTGAGAATACGACCCATGCTTATATGCCATTTTTTGCTCAAAATATCTTCGGAAATATGCTCCGTAAGTGGCGGTAAATCCTCGTGAATCACCCTGTATTTATTTCACGTTCTTGTCTTGTTCTTCGTCTCAATTAACTACAATGCCTAGTTTCATGCAAATAAATATTTTTCTAATATTCAATATAACAGAATTGTGTCTTGAAAATGCCGGCTGAGAGTTTACATTTCTTATAGTCATTGAATTGTGCATTCACACAGTCTTTAACCCTCTAATCATAAATCTTGTAAGGGTGTGTATTCGTAAGTTTTTGTTTTGTAAGAGTTAACTTATTTCTCCAAGTAAACATAAGTAAAAGTTTCCTGCATAAAGACACATAAATCAACAGCAGTACAACACATTGCACAATAACTAATAAAATGGCGTCACGTAGTGAGAATACCCGTTTATTTAGACGGTGTTATACTATGTACCTATTACTTTATGCAGTAATCACAAACAAACTAGTATGGCAAGAAGGTAAATATATATCTCCGAAGGACACACAATGATGGAAGACGGGATCAGAATTCTCAGTAAAACTGGATAGGTTAAATAGAGAAAGGGAAGTATAGAAGCACTAACCTGCAAGTTGTAGAAGAATTGGAAAAAAAATTGCAAATAGGAAGTCTAATAATACATGACAGAAACATACTGGAATTACTTGTAGACTTATCTGAAAGAAAAGACGCATGCAAAACGTTGTAAAGAAAAGTAGTATTAAGGCAAGACATTGGTGATATTTTGACCAAATATTTATTTAATTTTTTTTGTATTCATATTTTTATTATGATCATTTCTTTTAATTTCATACTGTGATTTTCATTTTCCGAATTCCACCCATATTTATGTGTAAAGTGACAATTTAAAGGCCTGAGAATGAATTGACTATGCCATCTTACGTCTCTGTTTTCTCCTATATTTATTCTGTGATTTCTCAGTATTCAAAATGTTTCACACGATGCAATTTTTAACCAATTTATTTAAAATTTTCACTTCTGGTATAGAAATAGTAAAAAAACTGACGTTGGCTTTTTTCCTATATATGTAATAATTCTTCCATAATTAAATATTTCGTTTTTTAATAATTTAAACATTCTAAAATACATATAATAAACACAAATAAAAATATATATATTTTTTCCAAATGTATTTTGAATATAATTCAAAACGCTCACAACAATTTTAACATATTGTATTCTAAAATGAAAATAAAAATTTCAGTCTGATATCTCATTCATTACATGGAATGTCTTGAGTACCTACATATAAGATTAGTGAAAAAAATTAATTTAGAAATTAATTTCTCTGAAACTATTTCAGATATAGGTGCAAAATTACGAATGGTGTTTTCAAATTTACTACTTATGGTCTGGTAAAAATTTCAAGTTAACTGAACAAAAACCGCCAATTTTAGAATTTCCACTGATATCTTGCCTTCTTAATATGTTAAAAGAACGCGATAAAACTCAAAACAATAATTTTCGTACTCATTTTACGCCAGGATGTATTAAAAAACTCAATTTCCGAATTAGAAAACGTCTAAACTTATACTTTTAAATAATTTGTAGAAAAACTTACATTAAGTTTAGTTTTATATTTAAATTATAGGACTTATGATAATGTTTTATATTGTTTTAAACATAATGTGTCAAGATATTTACCTGCTCTTTAGATATAATTACTGGTCAATCTGCTGTAAAGTTTTATTGAGCCACTTTTGGTAGAGTGTTAGGTATTTTATGAGAGGGGAAAAAATCAGACTAATCTAACTAACAAATGGGGCAGAAATCGTTAATAAAAAATTGACACTTATTTTAAAAACTCTATTTCTTACTAGTTTAATTGCGTACCGTACTGTAGTTATATTTACTTTGTTTCAATATATTCCTCTATAAGTAGGGAATGTTGGAACCTCAAAAAAGTTATGCAGCATACATTTACAACTTGAAAAATAAACATATGTCTCAGCAGTGCTAAAATTATATAGCAAAGTTCTTCTTCTTCTTTTTTTTTTCTTTTTACAGTGTAATTTATTACTCCAAGCGTCTTTGGTTCAAGCCACAGACTATTAACAAAGAACAGGTAATCAGAAAATTCACGAACTTCGAACAATATAATTTTGGCCAAAATTACCATTTCAAGAATCTACGAATATCTTAATTAAAATTTAGTCAAACCCTAACCTAGCAAAACTGCCTGTCCTTCACGTGCAGAGAATCGAACTCTGTGATATCTTCTTCCTGATCAGGATTCGATCCTGGCCACATGATCTGAGGTTTGTGTCAGGCGATACGACTCTTCCCATTTATTCCAATAATGCTTCATTATCGCCTTACTTTTACCTTATTATATCTAAATTGTCTCTGAAATTGAAAATTGCTCAAATATCTTCATAGGTATTTCTATATACGATCACAAAGTTGCAAATGACGGTCTATGAGAAGTATTAACATTAGCAGTTGTTAAGCTTACTACAATTTCAAAACAGTTCATATGTGTTTTCTTCAATAGCTCCTGTTATTTGAAATTTCTTAAATTATAATTACTCTTTCTGATTATCTACCAGTAATGGGCCTATATTAACATATTCATAAACGATAGTTTTAAATAAAAATGAAATTTTTAATTTTCTTTTTCCTCAACTTAATATAAGGAATACCAGTTTATTGCTTTTGACGTAAATTAATGATATTGCCACTTATTTTAGTTTCATCATCATCATCATCATCATCATCATCATCATCATCATCATCATAACAGTTTTCTGCCAAGAGCAGGTTCTTCACTGAGAATCTAGCATTCTCCAATCTGCTCTCTTTTCCGTTTTCCTCTTTATTTTAGTTTAAGAACATGAAAATATTTCTCTGCCATAACCTCAGAAACAGATATTAAGTCCTGTCAGCTTTCATTTTGATGAGTATTGCGTCCACTGAGTAAAGCTGACCAATTTACCATATTCTAATGTTGAGGTTATGAAAGCAATAAACTGTTTTTCTGCCTTTTATGACCTTCATGATCTACATAATGTATACCTTCCCCTTTGCATTTATTCCCAATATTAGTTTATTCATTTACTTTTTGCTCAATTTGTTCATTCATTTTTGATTATAACATAACAGCAGTCAGAAATCACAAATAACCATTGTTGTATTGTCATATTATCTCATTTTTATCCATTGATTAAAGTTCACGTTAACACTTTGTTTCTTAAAAACATAAAATTACTTAGTCATACGTTAGAGAGTCTAACCTTAACAAATCAATACATATATTCTACAATAAATTTCCTCTTATGTAATAAAGAAAATTTTCCAACTAACTCAGCCATACATAGTACAAATACTCGCAGAAGGAATGATTTTCATACGCCATCATCAAATTTATCATGCTTTCAAAGGAGAGTACGTTACATGGCGATAAAAATGTTCAATAGTCTTCCTGAAGACATTAAGAATCATAGCCAAAACCCTGCATTATTTAAGGTAAAACTAAAAAATTACTTAATATCTCACACTTTCTATTCTGTAGATGAATTCTTGACATTTCACAGTACTGTGTAAATATTATAATACTATTAAATGGTAAACATATTACATTGTATAAAATATTATTGTTATTAAGGTATTAATTCTGTACATATTTCATATTTGCATTTTATATGTATTGCATTTTATTGCTAAACGTAAGAATTGGACTTGTTCTTTATTCTATGCTATAAAGCAAATGTAAGAATATTATGGAATGAATAAATCTATCTATCTATCTAAAAAGTGTTAAAATTTTAAAAAAGGTATATACCTTCAACAGACGGCCCGTTTCGACGTTATGTCACGTCTTCTTCAGTGTCTCCTGAACTACTGATGATCTTGAATTCTGCGCTGTGCATCTGTCGATAGTAGGGGTGGGGGTGTGTTGCTGTTATGGTGGGGGCTGGTTGTTTGTGTGTCATGACGTATCATGACGTCGAATAATGTGTGGGTATTGAACTGTAATTGTGTGTTAAGTATATGTTGTGGGTATGTTATTGTGTTTATATATTTCGTATTGTTCTAAGATGTTTAACTGTGAACTTTTTGGTGTGATGTGTAAAATTTCCATATCTGTTTCTATATTATTGTAGTCATGATTATTGTTGATAATGTGGTCTGCATAATTTGATGTGATGTAGGGTTTAGTTATAGCTTTAATATGTTCATTATATCTTGTGTGAAAGGATCTTCCTGTCTGTCCTATGTAAAAATGTGGGCAACTATTGCTAATTAAGTTCATAGTTATATACCTGAAATCTTGATTTGCATAATATACGTCACTGTTCGTTAACAGAAAACCACAATTTAAGTCACACGGAGTTAGTGTGCACTCGAAGTTGGTTGCTTGACGGTTGTCAGCCCACTTTGAGGTCTGTGGATATAGAGGGAAAAATTGGATCAGTGTCGGTTAGAGTTCCCGGGTAGCTCAGTGGTAGAGCGTTGGTACATTAAACCAAAGGTCCCGGGTTCGATACCCGGCTCCGGAACAATTTTTCCCTCGAAATTATTCAAATCAACTTTACTGGGAGTTATACCTGAAATCTTGATTTGTGTATTGCATTTTAGTTTGTAAACTCTAGTTGAATTATATTTATTTTAATGTTTAATGTGATAGCATACAAAACAAATAACACAACACAGAAATACCTAAATAATCACATTAAACATTCAAATAAATATAATTCAACTGGAGTTTACAAACTAAAATGCAATAGTTGCCCACATTTTTACATAGGACAGACAAGAAGATCCTTTCACACAAGATATAATGAACATATTAAAGCTATAACCAAACCCTACATCACATCAAATTGTGCAGACCACATTATCAACAATAATCATGACTACAATAATATAGAAACAGATATGGAAATTTTACACATCACACCAAAAAGTTCACAGTTAAACATCCTAGAACAATACGAAATATATAAACATACAATAACATACCCACAACATATACTTAACACACAATTACAGTTCAATACCCACACATTATTCGACGTCATGATACGTCATAACACACAAACAACCAGCCCCCACCATAAGAGCAACACACCCCCACCCCCTACTATCGACAAATGCACATCGCAGAATTCAAGATCACCAGTAGTTCAGGAGACACTGAAGAAGACGTGACATAACGTCGAAACAGGCCGTCTGTCGAAGGTATATACCTTTTTTAAAATTTTAACACTTTTTAACGTATGACTAAGTCATTTTTGTCCTTTTATCATTAGAAAGAAATTTCAGCAAAATCATCATCATTGTACAAGCAAGATAAATGCAATGTAATTTTAAAAGGATCTTAAACTGGAACTCAGTGAGAAATGTTCTTCAGTAATTATATGAAAAACACATAATCTAGAAATGCAACTGATTTTCACTGATGAAATACATGACAAGATAAAATAGTAGCTTACTTATATTAAGACATAATTTTTTTAATCAATTGCGTTTAAAGCCTACAACAGAAGCACCAACATTCATGTAAAAAAAAGTAAATATAACCAAACAATTACTTCTAATGATTTATGGTTACCCAATATTCTCAATCATATCATTATTTCCGTACTTATATAAAACTATTAAAAAAAATTACGAGAATAATTTTGACGCTATAATTTCAGACAACAATAAAATAGTCTTCGTTTTGCATAACATAGTCAGTGGCATCAACAGCAAACATTATAAAGTCTGGAATGTAACTTGAGCATTTATCTTACATACTGGTACACATAATAAAAGGTAACAAAGAATTTGGAACAAAAGAACGTAAGAAGAAAGCTACTTGATTATGAAAACATGATCTGTTTTAAAACTTTACGCAAAGGAACTGCGACTTCAAACTAAAGAAAGAAATAAATAGAGCTAGGTACTTAATTATCTCTACTGTGAATAACATAGATCTTTACATAAAGAAATTACAGACTTGATAAAGCTGAAATTATACAAAATAATAATAATATAATTTAAATTATAAAATAGGAGGATTTAACTTACTGTAATCAAATAGCTATTCTTGTGTTAGTAAGGCCTATACCAGAAATCACGGGTAGGAAGAAAGAAGAGAAAAAGAAATCTGGAGAACTGCAATAATGAAGAAATACAGATGTAACAAATTAATTAAATATTTTAATTTAAAATTTAAGATGAGAGAATACAGAAAAAATAAAAGATCATACATTCGGACAGAACAAAGTACAACTGATTAGCAAACACAGTGCATCTTCATAAAACTGTAGGTAAAGAAGTTCCAGAGCTAGATTCAGGACAGAGGATCTTGCAGGAATGGAATGGGCTCAAAACCCAGCCCTCATGAAGAAAAAGAGAAACTCATGTCTCGTTCAAAGTCTTAATCAATCCCAAAGTAGGGAAACTTGGTTGATAAAATAACAAATGTAACTCAACACTTTTTCTTCAATACACATAACTACACAGCATTCAGACATAATGTAGACATCACTTTCTCGTCAAAAATGTACATGGAATCATGTCACTGGCATACAGAAGACGCATTGTTCACTCTGGATACAAATGTTTCCTGCTTAGTGAAACACACAGAGAGTGTCTAGTCGCTATACATATGCTAAAGTCACTAGAAGTGATCCACTAATACCGAGACACTGTTGGAGCCTATAGACGTGGCTGGGCCCCCAGAATCGATCGCCACACTCTGCCAACTTGCAGGGCGACCAAGTTGTCCACCGCTAGTTTCGCCAGATTTGAGTGCAAAACTTCGAGGTCGAGGATTTGAGTCTGAAGTTTGATCTGGAGGCTCACATGTCGCCCAGTGTGGCAGTCTTAGCTCCACAGGACATTGGAATTTGAGTCCGTGAGGTCCACACAACACTAGAGGGCTCAGCAATGTCTCACCTGAGGAAAAACACAGCTATTATGTATACCACACGAAAAACAAAGTACCGGTACCTCATTTCTAATATGCAATCAATAATGTTGCAGTGAAGAAACCATGATAAATTATGATTAAAATTAAAAACGAGTAAACAAAGAAATAAATAAATAAACTCATTCAGGAAAGGAAAAGGTCCAAGGGATGCAATTGGATTACTATATTGCCGAAAAATACCTACAGAAGAATAAAGAAGTGTATATAGTATTTGTGAACCTAGAAAAGGCGTTTGACAGAGTGGATTGGAACAAACTGATTGACATCCTGAAGAAAATAAGTGTGGATTGGAAAGACAGGAGACTTAATATTAGAGGTCAGCTGGTTAGCTCACGTGCGTACTATTTATTTTCTTTATTTGATATTTTCAGTACTTTCTTATCAACGTTGCACCAGTAAAAAATATGTGTTTATTTGTACTTTCAATGCAGAATCTAACCGTATATTTTAAAAATATTTTTTTGTGAGAAAAATTCGCTCCGGCACCAGGGATCGAACCCGGGTCCTTGGTTCTACGTACCAAGTGCTCTCACCATTGAGCTATGCCGAAGTCCAATCCACAGCACCGGATCGAACTCCCCTCCTCCAGTGTTTTTCCCTTTTGTGGCCTGACTCCAAGTTGAGCAGGTATGTTGACATTTTATTAAGTCAACTGCCATTATACAAGGAGAGCACTCAGTTGAGTTGGTGGCCGGGATTCCACAGAATTTTTCTCCTCTAATATTAATTGTTACCATAACAGATATATTCTGTAGGACCAAAAATAATAATCTTTACGTAGATTGTTCTAGCAACAGTGCTTATTTCTGTACAGATTACTGTGGAATCCCAGTCACCAAGTCACTCAATTGAGTGCGCTCCTTGTATAATGGCAGTTTACTTAATATAAAATATCAACATACATGTCAAACTTGGAATCAGGCTACAAAGGGAAAAACACTGGAGGAGGGGAGTTCGATCCGGTGCTGTGGATTGAACTTTGGCATAGCTCAATGGTGAGAGCGCTTGGTACATAGAACCAAGGACCCAGGTTCGATCCCCAGCACCAGAGCGAATTTTTCTCCTCTAATATTAATTGTTACCATAACGGATATATTCTGTAGGACCAAAAAATAATAATCTTTACATAGATAAGACAGGAGACTGTTCAGTAACCTCTATATGAAACAACAAGTCAAAGTCAGGATAGGAGAAGAAATGTCTGAAGGAAGTGAAATAGGGAAAGGAGTACGACAAGGATGCTCTTTATTATCTACCCTGTTCAACATCTACTTGGAGGATTTACTGAAGAACTGTTTTCAGAACATGGGAAGGGTAAAAGTAGAAGGAAGAAGAATAAAGTGTATAAGATTTGCTGATGACATGGCGTTGTTAGCAGAAGAGGAGACAATACTAAGGGATATGCTACTGGAGCTAAATGACAGCTGTGAGCAGTATGGGATGAAGATAAATGAGCCGTTCAGAGCAGAAGTGGTATAAGTCAGAAATGGGTAATGAGGGGTTAAAGTAAACATTCTGTAAAATACAGCGCAAAGTAGCAATTAATATTCAATTTATTTAAACTATTAGTAGTCAGTGGATAGCAAGAAGGACATATTAACTGCTACTTTGCGCTGTATTTTACAGAATTTTTAATTTAAACCTCATTACCCAATTTTGACTTACATCACTTTTGCTCTGAATGGCTCAAATGTAAACAAGACGAAGACCATGGTTGTAGCAAGAAGAATAAAGAAGGTAAACTTGGGAATCCTAAATGAGCAGAAGAGCAAGTGGACAGCTTCGAATACTTGGGATGTACTACAAGCAGTAACATGAGCTACAGCCAGAGAGTCAAAAGGAGGAGAGCAATGGCAAAGAAAGCTTTTAATAGAAAAAGGAGCATTTTCTGCAGACCTCTGGAAAAAGAACTAAGGAAGAAACTAGTGAAGTTCTTTGTGTGGAGTGTGGCACTATATGAGGCAAAAACATGGGCATGATGACGAAATGAAGAGAAACAAATAGCATTTGAAATGTGGATGTGGAGAAGAATGGAGCATGTGAAATGGACAGACAGAAATAAGAAATGAAGCTGTGTTGGAAAGAGTGAGTGAAGAAAGAATGATGCTGAAACTGATCAGGAAGAGGAGAAGGAGCTGGTTGGGTCACTGGCTGAGAAGAAACTGCCTACTGAAGGATGCACTGGAAGGAATGGTGAACAGGAGAAGAGTTCGGGGCAAAAGAAAATATCAAATGATAGACGACATTAAGATATGTGGATCATATGCGGAGACTAAGAGAAAGGCAGAAAATAGGAAAGATTGGAGAATGCTGGGTTTGCAGTGAAAGACCTGCCCATGGGCAGAACATTATGTATATATATATCTTCTTCGAGTCTGTGTGGAATTATATATGAGGGTCATTTTCATAAGTCATGGCAGCTATATTATATTTTCCGAATAACCAAAAATGTGGTTAGTTCAGTATATACGTTTGAAAACCTGTTGTACACTGTACGGGATGCCACCACCAGATTGCGTCTGTGTGCATTGGTGGCTAGTTGACACCACACGCAAAAGTTAGTATGCTAGAGGCTGTGCTCCAAGATGAATGTAAGTAAATTGAACAGCGGTCATACGTGAAAATTGCAGTTCTTCGTGGCAGAAATGCTCGTCAGTGTCATTCTCAGCTACGAGAAGCATTGGGTGATAGTGTATTGGAACATCCTCCCTACTCGCTTGATCTAAGTCCATGCGACTTTGATCTCATTCTACAATTGAAGAAGCTGCTGCGTGGAAAGTGGTTTGCAAACAGGGAGGACATCTTAACAGCATTTTGATGATAAGTGGTACACATAGACGAATCACACACAGCCAATGGTAATCAACGCCTGCATCATTTTTGGTAAAGATGGGATTATTTTGAAGGGTGTTAGCTGTGAGTAATGTACTTTGTTTCCTTTTGTTCATAATAAAACAATGATTTCTATTTACACATCTTTCAATTTCCCTTAACCATTGCCTCCTGTACTCAGACCCTTTGGTACATTCCAGTGATCTTCAGTCATATACAGTGAATTTCTATTCCTGCAGCTTTATTGGCTGATATAGTTGCCATGACTTGTGAAATGACCTTCGTATATACACAATATGAATATTTATATAGACTACAATTATGCTAATTTATAGTCAATAAATTGAGAAAATCTCTCTAACATCTGTAACTCTTGACAACAGGAATTTATAATTTTAGGTATCAAACGAACATTGATAATCTCAATTCTGAGAGCACATAACCTATGAAATAATATTGAGGAGTACCTTTCACGTAAAGAAAGCAAATCTAGAAATGTTCATGATAGAAACTTTCGAGAAACTGTCATTTTTTGCTACCCTCTTCCCCCCAAGGATCCATGAAAGCACAAAGTTAAAATTGAAACATTTCTTTTTCAATTTCATGTGCATATTTTCTGTTTCTTAAGTACTGATTCATATAAAATCCGTCTTCACAGTTCAGAAGAATAATCTGTAAACTGAAGATAAACAGTTATTTTTTTCAAAAATAGATACGCAAAAACGTATCTAGGTCCATACAAAATACAGGATTTGAAAAGGGAAGGAACAACATAATTAACTCCTATAAACTTTTATTTTATTTTTGAGGTAATATAATATTATTTGAGCAAAATATTATACAAATCATTGATATATTAAAATATTACACAATTTTTTACGGTTACTGTTTTATTTTATTTCTTGTAACTTGTTAATGGGGGGGGGGGTAGGAAGGGTGTCAACTTTTCCCCACCCAAATTTCACACCTTGTGTAAGATTTTAACACTTATAGAGTATTTTTCAATTCAATGTTATATCTTACAGACATTAATTTTCTGTAAAAAAAAATGTATTTTAAATAATCAGATTTACGACATGCATACTGTGTAAGTTGGGGAGAGAAGGAAACAGTCTTTGGGAGAATTCGAGACCGAAAAGGGAATCTAGAAATGGAAGAGAAGTAAAATATTTGTTGTGCTTGTCATTTAATGTGTTTCTTTGCCACCAATCTGTAAGAATAATATATCAAGTGATGATTGTCAATTTTCCAAACGGAATAAATTTCAATTTAATATAGGTGTGAAATATTAAACAAGCACAGTTATATTTGAACAAGGTTAAAAATGTTATCTTTATTCACAAACAGCCAAGCAAATACAAAGTGTTTCGAAATTTCCATTACAGACTCGCTTGTAGAAAGGACTGAATACATAGCATTTTGAATAGGAACTTATATCTGGAAACATACTGTTTCCATGCTATAAGTAAAACAAATTCAAATCAAGTGTTTAAATCTTCTGCTTCAGCCTATCCATCTTTCACCGAATCTTTGATCAAAATTATCTCGAACAGTGAGGTGACTCAACTAATTGGCCTCCACGATCGCCGGATTTAAGTCGACTCGACTGCTTTCTATGGGACCCACAAAGAGACTACACAATATCCCTGTACCGTACAGTCAGAGAACGATCTGCTTGCACAAGTTCTTGCCACTGTACAAGAGATTCAACACATATCAGATTTTTGTGAACGAGTGTACTAGAACATAATTCATAGTACAATGTTTGCAACGACGTTGGTGGTCGCCACAAGAAGCCTCTGTTGCAGTGGACCAGGATGCAATGCAAGAGATGCTCGCAGAAAGGGGTTAACCAATTTGAGGAAGATAAAAACTGAATGTGAAAAAATGAACACTTTCTTTATTGTTTCCTTGACATTGTACATTAAAGACGTTTCGGTTGGAATTTAAATTACATTAGTACCTCTCTTTGACTCAGCAGAAGTGGGAGATTTAAATACTTGACTTAAATTTGTTTTACCGTTCTGGACAAGGCTTCCTATTCAAAATGTTTTCTATTCAGTCCCCTCTGCAAGTCCTAGGAGTTTATAATGGGAATTTCGAAACAAGGTATTTTATGAAAATCAATACTCAAACTGTTGGTAAACAAATAGGCCTACATTTAGTAAGAAGAGATATGATTTGGACATTTTCAATTGTTGAAATATCATAAGACACACCGACTTGAATCTATTCCTGTCTTCAGTGAGGTGGAGGAGGAAGAGGGAAGAAGAATTCTGCTTGCTGAGACCATTGTGACTGGTCAAGTCCAGCTGAATGCCTCTTCCTTTTCTCCCAACTTGAAGATGAGAATAAAGCTTATCTTTGAAACATCGTGTTTTCTTGTGTTTCAGCAATAAGAAATATGCAGACCATCTCTCATTAATAAGCCACTAGCGTTTTTTCCCCCTATTTAGAAAGATGTAAACACCATGATTGAGCAAACTTCAGATACCTAAGACCACACCAAACCTTTAGTAATACTAGAAAACTATTTCAGAAAATTGTTATAAGATAAAACAGGCATTCAATATGTACAATTTTGTATTAATGAATATTGCGGCTTCCTTTAAAATGTATCATGCTTTCCTTTCAATAGTTCAAATTGCACATGCACTAAGACCTAAAGGTTACGAGATATATGAAATACTAATCCATTAATATGTACACATACACAAAAGCTTCTATACAACACAGAGATTTAAAATTGCTTCTTACAATTGAGGACCGTTTTTGCAAAACTTGCTAACTGCAAAATTTGCAAAATTGAGATTTTGATGGATTCATTAACATAAGGCAGGCCTCTATATGATGTTAAAGGCGTCTTAGTAAAATATGATTATTTCTCTTCATTGTAGTGTGTCAAAGTGTGATCGTTTTTCCAAAACTTGCTTTCTGCTATGTGAGAGTTACAGTAAAATTTTGCTTGCTGCAGTGTTTTATCTCTCCTATAAAATTTAGTTCTTTCAGTTAGCAAGTTTTGCAAAAACAGTCCTCAATTATTCTCTTCACTGTATTAACGGTGCATTCATATAACTCCTAAGACTCCTAGGCTTTACACATTGGACAACAGACATAATTAAAACCACATGCAATGGCCATGATAAATGGATCTTACAAATCCTTAGAATAAAGCACAAAGTTACAAACAATGAGAAAGACAAAGCGGTGTACCTGACAGCAAGGACAAAGACAGAAGCAGGGGAACAAACATTCAGTAATTAATTTCTTCAAGCAGAGGAGTGAAGAATATTGGAAATATTTTATTATACCATTTTTCTGTGTTCTTATTGAAGAAACATTATCTCATATGTAAATTACTATTTATTTATTTAGTTACTCGTTTAAATAAGTATTTAATTTCCAAATTTAGTTAAATGTAACAAATTCTGATACTACGAATTACAACTATTTATAATTAACAAATACTTCAGTGATGTCATTGTTAACAGCTGACTACTGGACAATTTTGCGAGAAAGTGCTGATAATTTTGTCTGAAGCATTTTCAATACAGAATAGAATTTTTATTGCCCTTAAAAAATTTATCAACTAGAGTCATTATGAACACCTCAACCTCATTTTCAATATCAAGCATGATAACTAGGGACCGGATTTCTATGTAATATCAAGATGTGAAATATGTACATATTTATGTAAGAAAAATAAGCTGAACATGTACCAAAATATGTAAAATCATGAAAATATTTAATATCAGTATCTGCGCTGGTTTGTATTGTTAAGCTTAGATATTTGTAGTCTGGTACAATTTTTAATTTTCTGTTCTTCATGACGATTTCTACTATTTCTGGTGCACTTCCGCCATTTCTGAGTATCATCATTTCTGTCTTGTCCACATTTATATAAAATTTGTTTCTATTGCACCATTTTACCATGATGCTTATTGTTCCTTGTAACTTCGTAAGGTCTTTAGACCCTACTACTATGTCGTCTGCTTATGTGTATGAGATTATTCCCTTCTTTATTTTTGTAATACAAAGTAGCTGTATGAGAAAGGTTGCCTTTTGTTCACTCATATTTACAGTGGGCAGTAAGGGGTGAATGCCTCTTTTACTTCCTGGAACTAAGATGTTATGTTTCGTCCCTAAATATATCCTTTCTGGGGTAGGTAAAAAGGCTTTTTAAATCTGTGTATTTCAAATTGTAAACTTCTCCAGCAGAAATTTTCTTTTTCCTTTTAAAGAAGTAAAACTGAATAAAACCCCAAAATATGTAGATTTATGGAATACTAAGCCATGATATGTAATGTGGGGTAAATATGTAAAAATATGTAGTATCAAATTTTAATATATCAATGGTAATTACACGATTCGCAAAGATTTGTTATTTATATACAATTAGGTTGAAAGGAATATAATATGTAATTACATAAAAATCCGGTCCCTAATGATAACCATGTAACCACAGAGGACAACTTCCAGTTGTACTGGTGTATACTCCATATCAGTATGATAAGTATTGATTCATTAACCTGCAAATATTATATATACAGGGTGTAACAACTTTAATGTTTAGAATTTCTGGAACATGTTCCCTGACACGTTCTACGTCGATTAAACCTAACATACCTATATCCAAAGTTCTATAGGTTTGGAGTATTTGTACCCCCAAAGTTAAATTTTTGAGTTTAATTTTATCGCTGAATACTGAAAGAAGCAACACCAATTTCCGACAGTGACATGTCTATGTCATTATTTTTATTATTACCATATTACATTTTAATATCAACCACTTGTGAGTATGAAAGAAGCAGTGCAAAGTTGAAAAAAAATGTCCTTAAGATTCCAAACACTGTACTTCTTGAAATTTTCCAATAGGCACGTGAAAATACCTGTGCACTAGGAATCCTATGATTTGGGAACCGTGCTTGATATGCCAAAACAGCTGCTGTCGCATTGCCATTATACATAAACTATGTCGGTGTATTCCTGATGTGTGTACACAAAAGGCATGTTTTAATGGTCAAAACTCAATAAAAAGACTAATCACAATACGGTTTATTTTTCTCAAAACTGTTATTTTAAACTGTTGTCTGTTTCGTTTCCTTAGCAACCTAAACAATTTTAATTTAATTTCTTTTAAAAGTAAAATTTCCTCCATTCACTGCTTTTCAAATGTTTCTTATGTATCTCTACTTAGTAATGCCATAAAATAGGCCTTGTATAAACGGTATAATGCTTGGAGCTGCAAGAAGTTCTATTTTTCCAGCTCTGTTATCTCTGTAACCTCTCAATTTCGGATATAGGTATGTTAGGTTTAATCAACGTAGAATGTGTCAGGGAACATGTTCCTAAAATTCTAAACATTAAAGTTGTTACACACTGTATATATATTGCAGTGTTGAAGGCAAATGTTATTTCCGTGATTATTTTTAAGGTTCCTGAATTTACAAACTTTGAATCCAAATAGTTACTTATAAAAACATAGTAAGCTTATTTATAGATAATACAGTATTGTATAAACAAATTTATTTCACACTAAATACTTTATTGAAACATGTCTGTATGTGCAGTTTCCAGGACAGCTTATATTTATTTTATTTTTTAATTATTCTATGATGCTGTGTTTCCAGTGACATTTTTCAGATAATTTTGAAGTGAATATACTATATGTGTTTGCAGTCAGACTAGCAAACAGTCATTGGCATTATTATTATTATTATTATTATTATTATTATTATTATTATTATTATTATTATTATTATTATTATTATTATTATTATTATTATATTATTATTATTATTATATTATTATTATTATTATTATTATTATTATTATTATTATTATTATTATTATTTTATTACTACTATTACAACTATTGACATTAGTCAACCCAAGAAATTTTTCATTTTATTGCGACAGCAGACTTTGTGGATTTTTCACTCTCAGATTATCATGGCTAATCTTTCTCTTATTAAATTTTAAACAATATAAAATAATTTACAAAACATATCTACTTTACATACTATTCAAAGGTAATAAAAACTGAGAGTGATCCTACAGAATATTGTGATCACGTGATTTTATCTTCCAATAAGCTTGTCAGTCATTCAGGTTGAGTATCGTATTGTTTCTCATGATTTCATTTACTTAATGCAGTGTTGCTACTGTTCCACTGGATTGCGAAACTAAAGAAATGGCAATTCTAACGATAAATAATCAAAATGTTCGTATGTGCAGAAATACCACTAATAAAAGCATAATATATTTAAAGATCAAAAGCAAATTTCCCTACTTCAGTTACAAGATCCATTGAAGCTAAGACGAATTCTACAATAGTTTGTATAGATGTGAAGCAAATTCTATGTGTAGTTTACATCGATGAATAGTCGATTTATCTAAATAAATGTCATTGCTGGCTTTGTTCCTTCTACTGAAAAGCTCTGTGGAATGGGAGTGAAACTATAGTACTCTGAATATCTGGCATTAACTTGTTATATGAGAGCTTTGAAGACAATTTTCCTACGGATCAGCCCAATTATGAGAACATGAATTACAATTAAGAAACACAAAACCTATCCTATGTTTCAGAAAATGTCATATTAAATTGCAGTGTTAGAAGTTTATTTCTTCATAGCTTATTCAAAAGGTTTATGTCACAAAATAGGCAACTATTTATATATATTTTCTAACAGAAAATTAATATATCTAATCATATATTCTTCCCAGAAAAAAACAATAGTGCTACATGATACTATTAAAGCCACTGATACAATATTATTTTTGTATCTTTGTACTTTTTAAATTACACTCAACAGACGATTTCTCTGTGGAGGGTGAGGGGAGGAGAGAGAGAAAAAAAAAGTTAGCCGGTTATTTAACAATACTGTAGCAACTACTAGGTTATTTAGCATTGACGCAATTGGTGAGAAGCAAGATGATATTTGGCGAGAGAAGGTCAAGAATTCACCATACAATTGGGAAAAACCTCGGGGCAAATCACAACTAGGTAATTAGCTCAAATGGGAATCAAACCCCCATGCCTGAGTAAATAAACATTATAAATACTGCAATTTTTTTCACTTAAGATAAATTTTAAGCATTTTATGAAAATTGCTAAATATTGTAAAATATCGCATTATATTCGCAAACTGGAAATAATTTATTTTGTGCATCATTTTAACAATAAAAAAATTTCTGACAGTTAAAGTTTTAGTTTGTGGATATATTCAAGTAAAAATTGCACAAGTAATATTAGGCTTTTGTTCAATAAGAATAACTATATTTATTCGAAGTATTAGGCCTATTATATTTATTGTTACCATATAGGTGTCACTATATGAAAAAAAAAAAGATATAATCGTATGTGTTTATCACTAAAATAAGTGTTCATATAGTAAAAGATAGTAACGACATTGTTTTATTCGAAAGGTAATTATGGTACAATTAGGTTGCATATTAGCATATAATGTTTGCAAAGAGTACAGTAACAGTCTAATAAGAAGATACATTATGTATTATAGCCTATATTTTGTAAAAATAATATTACGAGCTGATGCAATATTTCAAGGTTACTTTTCAAAATCTGGAAACTTACAGAATATCTACAAATCTCTATTAAGTTAATAATGTGAGGTTATGTTAAATAAAATAACGGAATAATACATTTTATCATATTTACACAACTATATTACAATTGTTAGGCGTGAATACATATTAATAAAGCTTTTATTTTGGTTGCTAATTATTCAAAGTAAGTTCTCATTTTTATCCGACTGATTTACATATATACATAATTCCCAAACAGAAAAATGAAGCCATACAAAATACACTCTGCCATGACTGTGCTTCTGTCTTTCTGGTAACACTGGCTTCTTTCTCACAATAGTTATGGGACTTCCACACAAGAAATCAGGCTGGTGGAAGCTTACCTTTCTCTTGGTCAAGCGGGGGCAACATAGAAGTGTCGCGACACACTTTGAAGTAGATCTCCTGTTGTGAGCCGTTTGGCAGGGCTCCTGGAGGTATTATTATAGCCACGCCTGTGTCTGGGCTGCTCAGGGTCCCCCCCTCGTGGGTAAACACCCCCCTGGCCGTGGCCACCACCTCCTCACCGTCACCCCCCTCATCAAGTTCTCCTTCACCCCTATGGTCATGTGAAAACACCAGGTTAGTTCACCACACACCCACACCTACACCACAAGCAGTCCAGTCCCCCAGGGTCCCACCACCTCTGTGACAATGCCAACCCGCACACTTTGCAAGCACATGGAAGTACCAACCAAATATATATATATATATATATATATATATATATATATATATATATATATATATATATATATACAGAGTTGTGATCAGAGCTAATGACTAGACCTAGAAATTTTAGGCACGAAAATATTCACTTTTAGGCACCTAAAAAGGCTTCGAAAGTATTAAATCAAGTTCTGAAAAATAACAATAAAACCCAAAGTAAACTAGTAAATTAAATTATACAATTTTAATTTTTAAGACATTAAAAATATTTTTAGACAGCCATTCCTAAAAGCAGATTTTTTAACACTAGGCAAGTATATTAAAAAGCTAACTATTATATGGTAGCATGCAAAAAGTACTTGCATACTTCCACTCGGTATGAGTTTTGGAATAATATTCTGGGGAAATTCCACAGATAGTAACAATATATTTCTATTACAAAAAAGAGTAATTAGAATAATAGTAGGCGCCAAATCTAGGGAATCGTGTAGGACTATTTTAAAAAAACTACAAATAATGTCCATGGCTTGTCAGTATATTTTTTCATTAATAATCTACCTCGTATGTAATCGTGAAAACTTTGTAACTAATTCAACAGTTCATAGCATAAATACACGTCAAAAAAAATGACTTTCATACTCCATCGGCAAGTCTATTGTGCTGTCAAAAAGGAGTGTGTTATATGGCAGTAAAAATTTTTAATAGCCTCCCTATCGATATTGTGACAGCGACGTGAGATTCGAACTCACGACCAGCGTCCCGCAAGAGAGAAAATCGCGCGGAGCACTTTGGAATGGCGCACGGCTGAGAGGGGAAAGGGCCAACGCGGCGAGAGAGTGGAGAGAGTTTGCGCGCGCATCTTCTGCTTGCCTAGAGAGGCCGAGAAATCCGTCGAAATGGAAGACTCGCGAATTCGAACTTTCGAGGCTACGTCGCTGTGGTTATAAATTACGGTCGCGAAGGAACGACAGCAGTTTTCAGTTATTCAGTCAGTGAGTAAGCCAGAGCAAGCAAGCCAGTCAAGCCAACCGGAGTTCGACTCGAGTGTGCGTCCGCATCTGCGTCAGCATCCGAAGGCCTGAGTTCGAGTGCAGTGGATCGCAGTTGGAGGGACCTGAGTTCGAGTGCAGTGGACCGCAGTTGGAGGGACCCGAGTTCGAGTACAGTGAACTGTCTCTGAAGGTCTGTGGTTCGAGATACTGTGGACTCGAGTGACTGAGATAGAAGAACTGTGAACTGAGAACTGAGAACTGATAGTTCTGATTTGTAAATAGTGCTTTGTAAATATTAGTTAAGATTAACAGTTCATTGTTGTTCGTACTAGTCCAAGTAAATTGTCATTGTCGTCAGTGGAGTGCTATAACGAATACTGTGTTGAGTGAAATTCCAATTGTTGACGAGAGCGTTTAAGGCGAATTGTAGAACGGAATTATTGTTGTGACGAATAAATTACATTGTTGTTACTAATAAAATTCACGATATAAAAAATGAAACTTAAAACATAAAATTATTTAGGGCCAAATTAAAGAAGTATCTAATTTCTCACGCCTTCTATTCTATAGGTGAATTCATGACATTCAATAACACTTCATGAAACTGATACTAAAACTTTGTGTTGTACTAGTAGACTATATTGTAAATCTCGTCTGTATATATTTCATCTAGACTGTGACTATAAATTAAGATTTTATAATAGTATTAAGTTTTTTGACTTGTTCCATATTCTAGCTGTAAGCATGTATGAATACCATGGAATGTTAATAAATACAATATAATACAATACAATACAATACTAGTGCGAGAAGTATTTTTAACACTGACTTACAAAATGCCTGCACCGAATGTCACTTGTTTCCCAACTACACAGCAATAATTGCAAATTATCAATAAAGTGATTGAAACAAAGCTAGGCATACTTTGGTTAAGAAATGAACAGAAATTAAATAAACTGCTTCAAAAATTAATTTATTGATAACTACATGAAACAATTAAGAATTAATAGACTTTCTCTTGCACAAAAACTTAACTAAAAGATCTTGAATTTGAGATACAGGGCATCAAACATTTTAGATGTGATAGAAAAACATTGCACAGAACGACACTGAAATGTTTCTAGAAGATGCTGTGTTTGCTGGAGGGAGATGTGTAATTAAAGTTTCAATATAAAATGGAAACGGTAAAATGACTAAAAGTATGTTAAGTTGTAATTCTAGAGAACACCTCCATTATAAAAAAACTTAGGTGGCACCTGGATTTGAACTGAGGACCTCTCTGTTTGCAGTCCAATGATCTGCGATAAAGTTTGGCTATTAGAATGACGAGGAATATAGTAGTGAGAACTTGGGGAAAATAGTGTCTTTATACCGACAAGGATGAATGACTGTCCTAAGAACAGTGATTTTATTTTGGTTGTAGGATTTCCTCCACTCGCTCTGTGGCCTCGTTTCTCAAACATCCATACTCATAAAATAAGATTTCATTTTTTAACACTTGTATCTTAAATAACTACCTAGATATTAGAGTATTTCCATAATCATTTCCATGCATCATTTCATTTCACTCATTAATCTAGGTTTTCATTATTAGCAGTATAGTAAATTATGATTTATCTACAACTTATTTTCTATAACTGATTAGGTAGTTCATGCCTCATCAAGAAGTCACTATTCCCATACCATAAATGGGGAAAAATTGGATTTCAGAAATTAATACAAAAACATTTTCGAAGAAATGCAACTCCGCATGTTTAAGGCACTTGTGAGTTTTTACTCAAAGGAAGCAGAGGTGCAAACATAGAGTCTACAAACCTCTTAAGGTCGCAAATACATCGAAGAAAGCTTCGATGGTTATATTTATGACTACTGTGTGTGTGTGAGGGTCTGGCAAAAAGGTCTGACGTTTTTTGAAATGAGACATGGCAACACAGTTATATTTTGATGTAAGTTGGTTTTTATTCTTTTATCGCAAAGTGGCATTATTGCCATTTACTGGTGCAAAAGAACAAAATTAGGTTTTGGAAATTACACCCTCCAAAAGACGTCCATTTTTTCTAATGCACTCCTGCTTCTGAAGTCAGTTGCTGTCTTGTGTTTATAGTGTGAAGAGGTTTGGGGTAAGAATCATGGTTACACCACTGAGTAGAGTGTTTATTGTCGAAACTTATCTGTTAAAGAAGAAGTCTTACGATAGGTATTTATGAAAATTTCGTGTATGTTTTCCTGATGCTGTGAGGCCATCGATTTTTATTGTGGGAGAATTTAAAACAAAAAGTGCATAGAAGAAATCCTAGAACACACACACACACACACACACACACACAGATATATATATATATATATATATATATATATATCCAATGCCACCAGGTTGTCTTTCGACATTTCTGGTCTTCTCTCCTGGCTGTGGCTTAATTGTAACCCACTTCTGAGGTTGGGGCACCTGGAAGGCGGAGTTACATTACCCCGATGATGTGATAGGATGATTATGATAATGTGGTGCCAGGAGAGGTCTTAAATCTAAACTTAACCTAAATTCCAGACCATGGACGAACACAGGAATAATCCCCTTTAAGGAAAAATTCCTGTGCTCTAACCGGGAATCGAACCTGGGACCTCATGAACTATAGCCAGAAGCTCTGACCACTAGACCATGAGGCTGGTCATCCTAGAACACGAGGACTGGAGAACGAAATCCAGAGAGTGATAAATGAAATTACGCAAGAAGAGTTGCAATGAGTCACAAAACTTTCTTTGGAAATGCCAGGAGTGCTTGGAACAAACGGATATAACTTTCAACAGTTCCTATAACATGCAGATAGGACTGAGAAAGAGAATTCATCTTTTAATTCATCTTCAACTTGCTTATTTGGGTCTTATGTTGCCGAGAAAATTTAATTTAACTTATTTTCAATTTTTAAATTTATCTTGAACCTGCTTATTTCTGTTTTATGTTGCCGAGAAAATTTAATTTAATTTATCTTCAATTCTTTAACTTATGTTGCCGCAATCCTTCCGTGGGATTACTGAAATGAATGTGGGTGATGCACCTTCCAGAGCCCAGTAACAGCAATATCAGCAAAGCGCTAAAATGCCATAAAGTCTTGTTTGGTTATACTGTTAATCAAGTTGTGTATTTTTTAAACTAATGGTGGGTACTTAATTGAAGTGTTTCCCTCTAGGGGCAACACACCAAAGGAGTAAATGATGTTCAAAATTATTATTATTATTATTATTATTATTATTATTATTATTATTATTATTATTATTATTATTATTATTATTGTTATTGTTGTTGTTGTTTTTAGTTGGAAGAATGATAATACCCGCGAAAAAACCTGCTCCAAGCACAATCCATCATCAATGGCACTTGGATCTGTAGGCATTTGGCTATATTGATGCACTGTATGAAAGTATATGGTATTATAATTTTTGTTATATCATATTCAAAATGTATCCAAGATAAACCAAACACCAATAATCATAGAGAGACAAGAAAAAATATTTAATTACGAACACAATTCTATAATTTTGGAAATAAATAATACACTGTCAGCCAACAGAATAGGAGATTTTTAGTTGGAACAGATAATTTACAACAAATGGCCTGAGATTAACTAAAAGTTCGAAACAGAAAAAAAAAAAATGAGAGTTCAAAATATTGTAAGAGTTTTGTGCAAGCCTTATAAAAAGAAATAAAAATTATAATACCTCTATATGTTACTAGTTGCAGGAAATGGGACCTAAAGTCGGATTTTAAATTTTTTTTTTTCTCTTTCAAAAAGAGGATGAAATACTGAGCATTTTAAAATAAATTCATGGTTCTAGGTGCTATAATTTTTAATATGTTACTTATTGAATATTGATATTATATTATGTACTTTTCGAGAAAAATGTAAATTAAAGTTTTCATTTGTTTTCTTAGCAACTAAAAGAAAGATTTAGGTATTTAAGAAGCACTGTGTAAAACTACGTCCTAGTTTAGTATGTAAAAAAAAGCCTACAGATAGCGCAAGATGTCAAAACATAGAAATGCAGCTTTTACACCACGAATTCGTTATTTTGTTCTCCTGGTAAAATTTCCTTTCACGACTTTAGGTCCCTTTTCGCCCAACGGGTAACATATATAGGCTAAAATTGCTTGAAATCAGACTCCATAACCAAATCCACACCTTATCACCAAAAGCACAAAAATACAAACAAAGCAAAAGCAGAGTACAGAAACAGAAGAACACAAGAGCTTATGAAGTACATTATATTATTTTATAATATAATTTTAAAAATGTTTACCTCGTTTGTTCAACAAGTCACTTGGACATACAGGGTTAGTTATCTAAATAGTACAGTACTACAGTAGGGTTGGTTATGTATTTCGGTTCGAATTCATTTACTTGATTCGAACTGCAACCTTTATACAAGATTCAGTGTTATTATTAACTTATTAAATATTTTAATATATAGAATTCACTGCTACCTTAAGTTCATAATGCTGTTATTAATTGTTTTAGAGTGAGTAACAAATACTACTCAACACTGCATACCACTGCATTTCTTTCTACTGATTGTGAATTTTTAATTAATATAATGTCCATAATGGCTACTATTTTAAAACCAGACTTCTTACTAATAACACTCAATAATGATGGAAGAACAATGATTGTAAGACAGGCATAAGTCTAATCAGAGAATATCTAAAATAAAACAAGTAGCATACATTTTGACAGTTATTCATGGGAAATAATTCATAGCAATTCATCAACATTTTAATTATATATAATTATCTGAACTAAAATACAGTAAACTTCACACTATTTGGGTTAAGTTTTTAGTTGATTATTTAACAACACTGTATCAACTACTATGTTATTTAGCATTGCTGGAATCGGTGATAGTGAGATGGTATTTGGCGAGATGAGGCCAGGACTCACCATGAGATTATCTGATACTCGCCTTACAGTTGAAGGAAACCTCGGGGGGGGGGGGAGGGGGAAACTATCAGATAATCAGCCCAAGTGGGTATCAAACTCACGACTGAGTACAGCACTGGATAAGCATGGGTTAGAGCTACCAGGCATCCTATGTAAGGATTAAATCCCCATGTTTATTGGAGAATCATTAATTCTTTAAAAACTGTTTAGACTACTGTTTTACGATTCCAAGGTCCCCAAATTTTTATGATCATTTTTGTAATCAAATTAAATATTTATTTTCAGAAACAGGTAACAACATTATTATGTACTGACATATTTTATACCTGTTTATGGAACTGAATAAAAATTGGAACAAAGATCATTTCCCGAACTATATATCTACAATTACAAACAAGAACATATATTTTTAACCAGTTCAAACCTACTCATCTAAAGTGCAAAATTTACTATTTATTGAATTCTTTAATCCAGCATACTGTGTGAATGTAATTCCATGAGAGTTCACTACATCCTGACAAAATGTTGTCAGACATCCCAGAATTATTATTTTAAAGTACATATTCTATCCAATGGGATTGTGTACCAGTATGTATTTTTCTGTATGTAATTTGATCCTGGCTGAGTGGAAGAGAAGGCCTGACGGCCTTAACTCTGCCAGGGAAAATAAAACTATTATTATTAAACTATTATTATTATTATTATTATTATTATTATTACGGTATTATTATTATTATTATTACTACAGTATTATTATTATTGTTATTATTATTGTTATTATTATTATTATTATTATTATTGTTATTATTATTATTATTATTATTATTATTATTATTATTATTATTATTATTATTATCTAATGAAGGATAGTATAATGATAACACTGATATAAGCATCTTCCAAAATGAATAATATGGTAAAACAGTGAATCACTTTGCCAATTTAAATACTTCCAATGGTGCACAATATGGAGGTGGGTCTACAATACACCAAGAAGATAATGATGACGATGATGATGAAAAAAAACACAACGCAAAAATTTCTGCAAAGAATAATTCTTCCCTGTCCACTACAAGGTTCATTTGGACTAGTAAATTTTAAGTACCCAGAGTCTCTAGCATAAAAATCCTATCCATTTTGAATCTTGCGTACACTACTTTTAACACTTGTATATACGTAATTGATTAACTAGCGGACTTACTCGTGTTAATTATGTAAGTCTGTGCAGCTTACAGCTGTTTTGGTGCTTCATCACACCATCCTCAGAGTCTAGGCTGCACAGACTTACATAATTAACACGAGTAAGTCCGCTAGTTAATCAATTACGAAAAATCCTATACTAAGACTATTCAGCTAAAATGGTGAGTTATTCAATAAGAATGTAGATACATAATTTTGTTTCAACATAAGATTATGCATTCTCATAAAAATTACTTCTCTAATATAATAAAGGTAATTAATAAAATCATTAAACTATTTTAATTGTTAGTCTTAAAAGCATACATAACACTAATTTTAAAAATTGTGTGAATTTAGTTTATTATTGAAAATCTGAGAGAAACTTTTTTAATTTAAAGAAATGAAACCCCAAACTTACAAAAGTAGGGTTATATTGCAACCTCCTTCCATCTTGGTGTGATTGGCATTAGAATTTCATACTTTAAGAGTACAGAGAAAAAACAATCAGAGTCACAATTCTCATAAGGGTGATGACATCATCTAATTCAGTATATTACTGCAAAATTTATGTGTTTTTCTTATAAAAACTGATAAAGGAGAATTATCACCAAGGATATAGACATCCTTTTCTACTTTTTCATTAGGAACAGCAATAAATTTTGCAGTAATATACTGAATTAGAAGATGACATCACCCTTAAGAGAATTGTGACTTTGATAGTTTTTCTCTATACCTTTGATTAGATTACGCCCCTTTGATTTCATTACCTGGTTGGGTTTTTCCGAGGTTTTCCCCAAAACCAAAAGGCAAATGCCAGGTAATATTTTGGCGAATCCTCGGACCTCACTTCATCTCACTATATCTCGTCAAAATATTGTAAAAAATTGCACAAAATTGTAAAAATTGTAGAAAAATGACTAAATTGTAAAACTATAAAAATTTGTAAAAATTGTAATTGTAATATTGTAAAATTTTGACTTGTTCCACATCTTAAAGCTCCATTGCTCATGTAAGATCTATGGAATAAAATAAATGAATGAATGAATGAATGAATGAATGAATGAATGAATGAATGAATGAATGAATGAATGAATGAATGAATGAATGAATGAATGAATGAATGAATGTACCCTTCACTTAGCAAAATGCTGAAAATAGCGACCAGTGCCAGATTAAACTGTATTGGAAATTTTATTTGCCTTTTGGAATAAGGACATATGTAAACTTTGTGTGGACAGCAGCCCACCAAAAATCTACTGCTTGCACCACCCCTGAGTACAATGTAGATGTTAATTATTCATCTCTATGTTTTCAGGGAAGCTATCACATCCATTGCTTTTAAGTGAATAAGCAGAGAGGCTTGAAAATATCACAATAACGGTAAATACGATAAAAATAAGAAGTGTGCTCTTTGCTCCTTTTGTCAGTTTTCTTTACATTCCATCACAATTGCAACACTTTGAAACCAGTTTCATTATTGTAAATTAATTCTATACATAGATATTAAAAAGGTAAAGGCATCCCCGTAACATGCCATGAAGGCACTTGGGGGGCATGGACGTAGAGCCCCATGCTTTCCATGACCTCGGCACTAGAATGAGATGGTGTGGTCGGCACCACGCTCTGACCGCCCGCCTTTTACCCCCAGGAAAGACCCGGTACTCAATTTTATAGGAGGCTGAGTGAACCTCGGGGCCGTTCTGAAAGTTTGGCAACGAGAAAAAATCCTGTCACCACCTGGGATCGAACCCCGGACCTTCCAGTCCGTAGCCAGCTGCTCTACCAACTGAGCTACCCGGCCGCCCCTATAGATATTACCGTGATAAATTGCATTTTCATCGAAATATGAGTGATTTTGAAGAATCTGTAATCTTTTTTTAAATTTCAATTTTGAATGTATTTTTCAGATCTTGTTTTGTTCTTAGAACATGGTCGGGAACTTCGTTTTTGTGGCCTGTCATGAACCACACATTTGCAATATTGATTTTTGTTTTCTTCTGCTACACAGCATGTCGACCAGGGAGTATAACTCTCAAATTCTCTGACATGGATATGGATATGAATATTGTTTCCTGTCATGGGTGAAGGAAGGCACCAGCTGTTTGTAATATTTCGATTGCTGATTTTTAAATTGTTTTTTTTTTTTTATTTATTTACCAGAGCTTCTTCAAATTAGAGGCTGCCATTAGACAAAGCATACAAAACAAAAAAAGAACAAATAGATGATGAAAGATAACAGAGTAAAAAAAAAAAAGACAAACAAGTAAACAAACAATGGCAGTTCACAGAATAAGAAAAGTTACGAACAAGTAAAGAAGCAATGAAAGCTAATAAGAAAAAGAAAAATGTCAGCTGCTGCAGAATTTAAGGGAAACTTGACGACTAAAATGATCAGAAATTACTTTTTCACTTTTAATTTAATTAAATTTGCCGCCTTTTTATGAATCAGAATATATATTTCATTACAGTTATTAATTAGGCCTTTTAAATGGCATGTTAGACTACAGAGTACCAATAATAAAATTTACCTTTATCGCTGTTTTTCTCCAAATGACGTTTTGGAAACTTCAATGTACCCTTTCTCAGAAACTGTAAGTCCAATTTGATTCAAATTTTGCACAGATGTTTATTATACTGTATTATACAAAGTAACGAACAATCATATTGCTAAGTCTTAAAAACTCATTCATACCGAATGTTAAATATTCTGAAAACGTTTTATTTTTCGAATGAAAATGTTGAATATAACAAATAATATTTTATTTATTATTGTAATAAAGATAGGAGATTCTCTGTTCCCCAGATTGTAATCTATGGTTCCTAACACCTGTGAAAAAATATTCACACTTCTGCCTCTGTTAGTTTTTGGGAAAAGTTGCATCAAAAATCAATATTTTGAGTTAACGGAAACAAAAAAAGTAAAACTCATCAATACAGCTAACTATTCATCCAATTAGAAAGAAATTCATGTGGCATATGCAAGACACACATATCCAGATTTTTGGGAAATTTGATCATTATTGGTGGAATAGTTTAAAGAATAAAAGAATTTAAATGGAAACCTGTCAGTTTTGGTCACTATAGTCTTAAACACAAATAGACATTCAGTCTTAAACCATTATAACAAAATGGTTCGTCCTCACTTTCTTTCAACCCCCCCCCCCCATGGTTTTTGTTACCTGAAAAAGACTAACACTGATCATATATGTCCATTGCCATTTATGTACTATATGAAGAGTTCGAGGGAAAACGATGAATGTCACATTTCTGTTAAGGATTAGATAATGATCTAATTGAGTCTATAACTGCAAGATGTAGTGCTGTTTCTATAGAAAATAAAGAAAAGGATTACTGTATTCGTGGTGATAATTCTCCTTTTTACCAGTGGCGTATACTGGTTAAAGGGTTTGGGCTACCGCTGACCCTATTATTACACAAGCTATATCTAACAATTACTTTAATTTTAATTACTATGGTAAAACTAATAATACAAAATTATTACATTATGTTATATTATAAACTTTTTCCTTTTGTAATTTCCTTGGGCTACCGCTGGTAGCCCGCAAAATACGCCCCTGCTTTTTACCATTTTTCATAAGAACAACATTACATTTCGCAGTCATACATTGAATTAGATAATGACATCAACCTTAAGAAAACTGTGACATTCATGGTTTTTCCCGCGAACTCTTCATATCTTACTTTCATTTACTGCTCTCAAATACGTAAAAATAGCAAAATAGATTAAAATTAATAAATGCTATTTATCCAAATAATTAATGCTATAAAATGCTATTCTTAAAACATTTTTCCTATAAATACGAACTATTAATGCTATAATTTCACACTTCTAATTATAACTCATTTACACACAGATATGGATAACATGTCAACAACAATTGCAACACTCTTGATCAAGCTGAGCATTTCACTCACCGTAAATTGTTATCGAGGTAGTGGTGTAAGGCAGTGCTTGGTTTCTTGTACAGCTCGAAGGCTGAGCCCCTCTGCTCTCTATTGGCCAGGTCCAGCAAACCGCTGGGCTCCCGAGCGTGGTGGTGACCTCCACCACTGCTACTGTGGTGGTAATCACTGCTACCGTTACCACTTCGATTGGGAGCTGGAATGTTGTAATAGTACTGTCCACGGTGCAGGGCTGTCCCGGGGTTGTAGCTGCGGTCCAGACTGCTGCCGTGCCCTGAGTCGAAACCTCCACTTGTGTCTTCTCCTGTTACACATAGCAAAATACAGCAACTTGTAAATATAAACTTTTTCAATGATACAGGATAGAACAGGCAATAACCTTGGACCTCTTAACTAACGGTGACAATACAGAAATTGTTAATAGTTTTAAATATTCCATGTTGAATCTTTCGTACACTACTTTTAACACTTGAATATAAATAATTGATTAAATGGCGATCTTACTCGTGTTAATTATGTAAACATGTGCGGCTTACAGCTGTTTCGGTGCTACTTGACACCATCCTCAGAGCCTACTAGATCTCGGCGCTATCTCAACTTCGCTGCCTGTTGTGTGGGTGCGTTCGTGTGATGAAGAGTTGTGTCAAATAGTGTGTGTGTTCTGAAATTGATCTGTGTGTTGAGAATTTGATTAGGGTGTATTTTAGTGTGTCTATATATTTCATATTGTTCTACTGTGTTGAGTTTTTGGTTTTTGGGTTGTATGTGTAGAATTTCCATGTCCCTTTTATGTTATTGTATGTGTGGTTAGCATTAGTCATGTGTTCGGCATATGTAGATGTATTGTGTCCTCTGGTTATTGCTTTAATGTGTTCTTTGTATCGAGTTTGGAATGATCTGCCAGTCTGTCCAATGCAGAAACTGTCGCAACTATTGCGTGTGAGTTTGTATACGCCTGTGTGGTTGTATTTATTTGTTTGTGTTGTTTGTGTGCTGAGATGTCTTTGTAGTGTGTTTTCTGTTCTGTATGCTATGTTGTATTTCTGTTTTCTGAATGAGGATGCGATCTTGTGTGTGTTTTTGTTTTCGTATGTTAGTGTGATGTATTTCTTGTGTTCTTGTGTTTGTGTTGTGTTTTGTGTGTTTTTGTGTTTGTTGAGTTTTTATTTTGTCTTCCTTATGATGTTGTCCATTATGTTTGGGTTGCACCATTTTCTTGTGCTATGTATTTGATTGTGTTCACTTCTTCATTGTAGTATTGTTGGCTCATGGGTATGTTGAGTAATCTGTGTACCATTGTCCTGAATGCAGCATGTTTGTGTTGTGTGGGGTGATTAGATGTGTTGTGTATGTGTGTAGTGGTGGTGGTTGGTTTTCTGTATATTTTGAAGGTGTGTTTGTTGTCAACTTTTGTTATGGTGATGTCTAGGAAATTTATGGAATTATTGTTTTCAAGTTCCAGTGTGTATTGAAGTTTTGGGTGTATTTTGTTTATGTATTGGTGTAGTTTGAGTATTTGTCGTTTGTTTCCTTTGTATAGTATGAGTATGTCGTCTACGTATCTGTGCCAGTATATTATGTTGTCTGCATATTTGTTGTGTTCATTGTTAAATAATTATGAACTTTAATTAATGATTTATTTAGTAGGTTATTTTACAATGCTTTATCATCAGCTTAGATTATTTAGCATCTGAATGTGATGAAGGTTATAATGCCGGTGAAATATGTCTGGGGTCCAACACCGATAGTTACCCAGCATTTGCTCATACTGGGTTGAGGGAAAACCCCGGAAAAAACCTCAACCAGGTAACTCGTCCCAACTGGGAATAGAACCCAGGCCACCTGATTTCGCGGCCAGATGCGCTAACCATTACTCCATGGGTGTGGACTTAATTAATGATACCAATGACAAAACAGAAGAAATAAAAGTTATAATACTGATAATTAGAGCCAGGATGTTTAGGGATTTATAAAGGTTAAAATAGGCAGGCAAAAAAGGCAATAAAAACGTAAAAAAAAGGCACAATAATCTTTGAAAAAAGCATTATAAATTTTACATTACGTACTCTGAGATGCTGAAAACAGATACTTTCGTGTAATGGTCTTACTAATAAAAACTCTATATACACACGTATAACTGTCTTATACTTATACAATGAATAGCTCGTTTATACGTCGTGTGTAAATTCCTTACTAATAATCAATACATACGTCGTGTATAACAGTACAACTGTTACACAGCTACGTCATAGTTTCGTCATTACTTCGTTACGAAAGGTAATAGAATATCTGAGGTTCTCTATTGCATCCGGTAGAGCGCTCTAGTGTTGCATGTTAAGTATCGATAGTACAACTGGCTCTAATCGATTACCACACTACATTTTGGTCAGAGAGTACAAGCTACAGCAATATTATTCTAATAATTCTATGATCTTTGGTTTGTTCTTCTTTGGTTACAAGGCATCCATCATCATAAAATGACAGTCGATACGAACAGCTGCTAGAGGGGCGGCCATTTTTTCCCTATATACAACGCTTAAACAAGGGGTTTCGTGTATATAACTACTGCAAAGCAATTCCCATTGTATAGTTACAGCCTGTTTATACGTCCATAGCTTATTCACGGTTTATTAGTAACGTTTTCTGTCTCAACTCTGCATAAGTGTCGTATAAAAACTATACACGGTTTAATAGTAAGACTATAAATCTTTAAATTTGCTTTTGTAGCACCACAATACAGTTGAATTTGGTTACAGCGTCATTGAAAGGACTAAAGAAATTATGTCACAATAAACAAGTGTCACTATGAAAAATAAAAAAACTACAGTAAATAAAATTTAAAAAACGAAATACATTCACAACATTACGTGCTCTATACATCACTCTAATTTAATTTGTAGTTTTATATAGGTCTGTAGTACAACACCTTTTTAAAATATTGTACACCATTCTTGTTTGTTTTTTTTTTTTTTTAATTTAAACTACTACGCTATATTGTAGAATACAGTGAAATATGGAGTAAAATACTATAACATACATTACATAAAATACATAATATAGCACTCAAAATTAAAAACTTGGGTTGAAGAAATCTGTACTTTGTTCTGCTTTTATTTTGAAAAATATTCGAGCTGTAAATCATTCTCAATCCTTCTTTAACCAAACCAAATTCTTGGTACACATCAGCTTTCTTTTTTTACCACTCTCGATTTCTTTTATAACATTAATTTCATCTTCCACATTTAAAACTTTTATTTTCTTTGCTCCTTGCTCTATTGTAATGTCTGTAACACCTGTTTGCAAACTGAATGTGTGAAATTACAGTCTGGACTGAATGAATGGATTAGAATGTGGTTCACAACTTGGCCTGCTATTGTTTGTGAAGGGTTACTAGCATGACAAAAGACCCCACACTCCACTCTCTTTTGTTAGAATTCCAGTTATTGGGGAATGTAAAAAAATGCTTTTGTCACAATAACTAAACGTGGTAATGATATTACTGGATACCTGCGAATTCCTCTCAATGACAGTCTCTGTATAATGTACGCAGAACATGAATTTTTAAATAATTTACACTGTTGGAAAAAGTGTCATAATTAGGGCTAAGATTTTGATGACCCATAAATCATAAAAAAATGTCCTAAAAACAATGCATTTATAACCTAAAAATCTTTAAAAAATGCCCTAAAAATTGATCTTACATTCTAAAATTGGCTTAGTAGGAAAAGGAGTCCGTATAGGTCAGTTTCTATCTGATGCTTTTCCAATTCACTGCGGGCTAAAGCAGGGAGATGCACTATCACCTTTACTTTTTAACTTCGCGCTAGAATATGCCATTAGGAAAGTTCAGGATAACAGGCAGGGTTTGGAATTGAACGGGTTACATCAGCTTCTTGTCTATGCGGATGACGTGAATATGTTAGGAGAAAATACACAAACGATTAGGGAAAACACGGAAATTTTACTTGAAGCAAGTAGAGCGATCGGTTTGGAAGTAAATGCCGAAAAGACAAAGTATATGATTATGTCTCGTGACCAGAATATTGTACGAAATGGAAATATAAAAATTGGAGATTTATCCTTCGAAGAGGTGGAAAAATTCAAATATCTTGGAGCAACAGTAACAAATATAAATGACACTCGGGAGGAAATTAAACGCAGAATAAATATGGGAAATGCGTGTTATTATTCCGTTGAAAAGCTCTTATCATCCAGTCTGCTGTCCAAAAATCTGAAAGTTAGAATTTATAAAACAGTTATATTACCGGTTGTTCTGTATGGTTGTGAAACTTGGACTCTCACTCTGAGAGAGGAATATAGGTTCAGGGTGTTTGAGAATAAGGTGCTTAGGAAAATATTTGGGGCTAAGCGGGATGAAGTTACAGGAGAATGGAGAAAGTTACACAACACAGAACTGCACGCATTGTATTCTTCACCTGACATAATTAGGAACATTAAATCCAGACGTTTGAGATGGGCAGGGCATGTAGCACGTATGGGCGAATCCAGAAATGCATATAGAGTGTTAGTTGGGAGACCGGAGGGAAAAAGACCTTTAGGGAGGCCGAGACGTAGATGGGAGGATAATATTAAAATGGATTTGAGGGAGGTGGGGTATGATGATAGAGACTGGATTAATCTTGCACAGGATAGGGACCGCTGGCGGGCTTATGTGAGGGCGGCAATGAACCTTCGGGTTCCTTAAAAGCCATTTGTAAGTAAGTAAGTAAGGAAAAGGAGTTTTGTACTACTTAATATTTAGACTAGTAATTAAATTAAATTCTAGTACCAACATTTAAGTTTATTTAATTTTACATAATTTTTTCTAAGTGGTACACTTTAATTAATTATTTAACCTGATATAGTTTCCATGTAGCCCATCACAAGACCACTCTTATACGGAATTAGCAAGTATAGAGAAGTCTATATTGAAGGGATGGTTGGACTGATCCATTACATGGTGTACTACGTTAAAAGGGCAATATTTGTGTAGAAAGACGATTAAAATATTATACAAAATAATGGGTATTAGCCACCGGTGTAGCTCGGTCGGTTAAGGCGCTTGCCTGCCGATCCGAGTTGTGCTCAGGCGCGGGTTCGATTCCCACTTGGGCTGATTATCTGGTTGGGTTTTATCAGAGGTTTTTTCCAACCTTAAGGCAAATGTCAGGTAATCTATGGCGAATCCTCGACCTCATCTCGCAAAATATATTACTATCACCAACTCCATCGACGCTAAATAACCTCGTAGTTGGTACAGCGTCGTTAAATAACCAAGTAAAAAATAAAGGGTATTAATGGACAAAATATGTAGACAAAATATCAAAGGAAATAAACATTATTTTATATTAATAATGGGGATTTGTGGCCAAAATTAAATGAAAATGCCTCAAAAGTGTCCGAATAACACAAAAGATGCTCCTATGAGTTGAAACAGGCAAAAAATGCCCTAACAAATATGTCTTAAAACACTCAGTTTATCACATAACATATAAATACTAAAGCGGCTATGTTTCTACCTTACTAGAAAAAAGATGCAATTTCATCAAAACCCTAGCCCTAGTCATAATAAACAAATTTCTTATTAAAAATGTGTTGTTACAAAAATAATAAATCACTTAAGATAAAAACCATAGTACTTCTTAACGACTGTTGCTGTACCAGAGATGTTGCACTAACCATGTTCATTACAACCAAGTTCAACTGTACTTTCTCTTTATAGTTTGTACATTGAAAAATTGAAATAGAACTCGAGGAAAGATTAACTTACCGCCATTGTGCTGAGGCATATATCCTGCAGCATCCAGTCCTCCAGCAACAGAATATGACTTGGCATGTTGATATGTTGGCACTCCTGTTGTTTGCTGCTTTAAGATGGCCGCTACAGTCGAGTCATTGTCTCCACAAGGCTGAGATGAGGGCCCGCCTCCATAGCCCCAACTACCACCTCCGCTACCCCCTTCTGGGGCTAGAGGTGGCCGGTAATTTTTAGGTTTTGGTGGGGGTACAGGTTTGTAAGGAGCGCCTGTCTTGGGAGGAGGCAAGGGTTTGTAATCGCCTGGCCTGCAAACAAACAAGCCCACAAAGCTACAGCAGCTACGCTACAGCAGGTCTAACGCCACATTGACAAGCCCAACTCTAAAACATGTTCTACACAGCACACTATCACGTCTACATCTCGTGACACTGTATGTTACATACACTATAGCTTCAAGACATTTACCTATCAGGTTATGTCGTGAATATTTCTCCAAAGAGGATCAAAATGGTTAAAAATGGAAATAACTCAACAGAAGAGGGATATACAAAGCAATCTATGGTACCTAATGCTTTACAAGCTATTTCGATGGGCCAGTTCAAAAAGGAAACAACTCAAAACTCAAAATTTAAAGTTTTGAGTTGTTGTTGTTTTCTAATGCCAGGCGTTTGACAATAAAGTCATTTGACCTCTTGCACTCCAATATTTTTCAAAGATATTATCATGACCGGCCACTGAAGCACAGATTTTGAGGTGTTCCGAATCCATTTCTTGGTTTGAGTTGCACAATGGACAGTTAGGGGACTGATATATTCCAATTCTATGCAGGTGTTTGGCCAAACAATCATGGCCTGTTGCCAATCTAAATGCAGCTACAGACGGTTTTCGTGGTAAATCGGGAATTAACTGTGGATTATGATGCAGAGAGTTCCATTTCTTCCCTTGAGATTGTGTTATCAAATTTTGTTTGTTGAAGTCTAAGTACGTAGATTTAATAAATCTTTTCACAGAGTAATATGTAGATTTAGTAACAGGCCTGTAAGTAGCAGTGCTGCCCTTCTTTGCTAAAGCAGTTGCATTCTCATTTCCCAGGATTCCACAATGGGATGGTATCCATTGGAATACAATTCTTTTATTGAGTGATATTAATTGAGAGAGCATTTTAGTTATTTCTGCTGTTTGAGGTGAAGGTGTGTGTTTAGAGACTATTGATAGAATAGCTGCTTTGGAGTCTGACAATATAACTGCATTCTTAAATTTATTGATGTGGCATAGAAGATTCCTGAGTCTTTCACTTATTGCAACGATTTTTCCATCAAAACTTGTTGTTCCATATCCAAGAGATCTATAAAGCGAGAAGAGACAGCACGTAACACCTGCACTGGCACCTTGTTCTCTGGAGATCAAGGATCCGTTTTGAGTAAACTGCATTTTAGACAGCCATGATGCTGTGAAAAATCCAATTAACACAATCTAATTTGTTACTTACAGTATATATAAAACATCATTAACAGAATTTGGAGTAATTTCAGCAATCCGTTGATTTTTCACAGAAACATGAACTTTAAAATGTAGGTTTATCAAAACTCCAAATTTTGAGTTGTTTCCCTTTTAAACTGATCCATCGATTTTGGAAATGTTTGTTGCTTTTGTGAGTGTTCATGTAAATCATTCTTTACGTGATGATGATACAGATACAATACAATGTAATATCATATACTTTAAGTATATAATGATATAGTGTAGTGTGATGTTACATGGTGTGATACAATATGATGTGGTATTGTGAAGTGATGTTGTATGTCATCGTTAGCCACAGTGTGTCGTAATGTAATTATGTAACTTTATTTCATGAGGTCATCATGGAGTGAATTTAATCCTCAAGGCACAGATAAATGACGTAGGCCATGTCTGTTATTGTCTGTTATTGACATTTGGTTTTGTTGACAAATGAATGCCACCATGTATTAAAAATAAGAAATTAACGTCACCTATGTTAATACTACAACCAAACTTCAATCACATTTTTTAAAAACTTCTTAAGAGCGAAATGAATGTTACAACAGGTCATTACAAATTTATTCCCGAAACTTACTTCCACACAGGAGTTTTAGTTGGATAACAGTATCATTTTGATGTTGATATTCAGGAATGAATTTCTGGCCAATTGGCCACAATTCCAGCAATTTCCTTGACGAAACCTTCTCGGAACTGTTAATAGGTAAATTCAATATTTTGTTGTTCACATGACAAAATAATACAAGTTTTTAAAATAGGCATAATTAACAAAATTAGAGTGCTTCGTGCGAACAAATTTTTGAATCAGTAAAATCATTTGTCTGGTTAGGCACGGCAAACAAACCTATACATCGTAAAAGTAAAAACAAATGCTGGAATTCCCATTCAAAATTGAACAAAGAGCACAGTGTTTTATTGTACGGTGTGTGAGATATGATATGTGATGAATGATGTGGTGCAGTGTAATGTATGTGTTGTGTGTAACATGCTGTGATGTAACATGTAATGTAGTGTGGTGTGTAATATGTTATATCATGCGATTTGGTGTGATATTTGATGTGATACGTGTGGTGTGGTATAATATGTCATACAGAGGTATAGAGGTGCTCATCAGGTGGGTCATGGAGCATCCCTAACCTCTTCAGTTCAAAGAGGCTTTTGTGCATCCATCATAGAATGAGTTGCATGCCAATTGTGTTGCCCGGCTAAGCCGGTCCCACCATCAGCCATACTCTGCATTCCTCTCCAGCCTTCAAATCTGTATACCGTATCTTTGGTGGTGATGTGCTGAATCTCATAGATCTAATATATATGAGTCCCTGTCAGGTAAGAACGAACCTGGAGGGTTTCTGTGTCTCTCAAACAGAACTATGACTTGCCTAGAACCCACCACCAATGCTATCTACCAATCTTTTGGCAAACCGCGAGGAATATCTATTATGGCGGACAGTGGCTTCAACATCAAGCAAACATAGAAGATATCCTATTTTTTTAAGATGGAGATGATGATAAAAGGGAGAATTGTGGTGCAATGACGAGGAAGAAACATGAGACATTCAAGAAAAACTTTCACAACCTTGACTTTGTCCAACACAAATACAAATCTGTCATCACTGAGATCTGAACTTGGGTCCACCATCATCTTAAGTAAGCATCCTGCCAAAAGAGTTACCAAGGTAGGTAATATGACATTTAGTATAATATATAGTGTGGTGTGTATGAGGTTTGTGGTTTGCTGTTATATATGCTATACAGAGTAAACTGTAAGTAATGTCATTAATTTCAGGGGATTATTCTTTGAGATATTTCAAACAAAAAAGCTAAATATAATTTTGTTCGTTTTTGCCTACTTTTCGAGATAAAAACTGTTTTATGTAAAACATTTCATAGTGTTTTGGGAAAGCCATTGATTGAATTCCCAATATGCTAAGTCAATTTAAGAGAGCAGTGCATTATATCTAATAAATTATTGGAAGCATTTTAGTTTTGTCCTTTAAATATGCTGAAATTTGATCCAAACAAATGTAACATTGTAAAACTCCTTTGCAGAACGAAAAGTTACATTTGTTCGGGTCAAATTTCTGCACATTTAAAAGACAAAATAAAATCCTTTAAATCATTTATTATCATAATACACTGCTTTCTTAAACTGACTGGGCATATTGGCAATTAAATAAAAGACTTTCCCAAAACACACTATGAAATGTTTCACATAAAATGAAGATGATGTCAGCGAGATAAGTCTGCAGCCCAGTGAAAAAAAACCTCGACCGGGGTTTGAACCCAGGCCTGCTCATTTCATGGTCAGACATGCTAATCATTACTCCACAGCGGTGAATTTTATAATAAAATTATGACAATATACTTATTAAAACACAAAAGAGTGATAAATGCAGCATTTTCGGCATCAATTTTCAGTTTTTACAATTTATATAGATTACATGGCTGCATTCATTTGTTGACAAAATGGAGCAATGAAATGTGTCATCGAAAATATGACTTTAAAATATTCTAGTGTTAAGATTTTGCGAATATAACAAGTATTGCTGAAATTCGTTTTAAACTTGAATTTTTTTTTTTTTTTTTCATTATTATACAAATTCGCGTTATTTCTCGATTCAAAAGTGCATTTTGGGGTTATGGTAAGAAGTACAGGGTCCGTAAGAAAGAACGGATGGATTTCAAACTATCGTTATGCAGCGACGGGAGGGATAGAGTAAGGGGGACCATGACTGTTGGGTCAGTGAGAGAATGCAGTTTCAGTTGAGATATGGTGTTGGTCTGGTGTACAACGTGCTTTCATCGTAGAGACATTTTTGAAAAATGAAGAGTCTGTGATCGCCACTCACGACTCATTTCAACATCGGACGTCACGCTAGGATTCCAACTCTGAATACAATTTTGCAGTGGGTGTCTTCATTTCGTACCACAGGTTCAACATTAAAGAAGAAATCACCTGGACGAACACGGAGCGCGTGTACTCCTGCAAATGTGGAAACAGACAGTAGGTTGTCCGGCCACCTTAACGACCAGTCCACAAACATGCTATTGCACTGAGATTGTCTGAGGTTACGGTAAGATCTCGCGCCCTGCGAGTTCTTTCTTTAGGACCATTTGAAGGCGTAAGTAACCACATACACTGGACGAACTGAAGACGGCGATTCGTGAAGAAATCGCGGCAATCTCACCAACTATGACTGTGAAAGTGACGGCAAACTTCAGAAAATGCCTCGATGCCTGTATCGAAAGCCAAGGACATCATATGGATGATGTTGTATACCGTAAATAAACTGCATGTATTGGTGAATCTGTTGATAACAATAAATTTTTGATTTGATGAATCCTTACAATTTTCTTGCCCTGTGAAATCCATCCGTTCTTTCTGACGCATCCTATACAAAGAAATGGTAAAAAAAAATAGGCAAAATGAGAACAATTCGCATTATCGTATCTCGCAAATTTCACGGACCTCTAGTGATGTGCCGAGGTGTGATATACAATGTTTTGTGGTATGGTGTGATGCTTGAAACTCTTCACACATGAGCTAGCACTCTAAGAGAGATTACGAGAGAATGTTCTGTTTGATAAAGCTATCTCATTGTTTCTGTGTCTCATTTTACGTAGTTATTTTCGTTGCATTCTTTATTTTTTTTACTTTCAATTAATCTTTTTTTCTCTCTAATATTAAGTACTAATATTACATAGACAATAGAGTTGTACATTTTGGCAATCTTAGTATAAATTGTCGTTGGTACTAAAGATGTTGTTATGGGATGTATTTATGAAAAATTCCTTGAATGGGTGGAAATGCATAATTTCGTTAAAAAAAAAGATGAACATTTTTGTACAATTAAAAGTGCTGTGCTCAAATAAGTAAACAATGAAAGATTTGTTATTTTGGGAAAAAAAACGCAGAGATAGCAATCTGTTTATTTGTAACAACTAAACTACTACTGCTGATCAGTGGCCTGTTTCATAAAAGTTGCAAAGCTACAAGCAACAGGTTAATAGTGTAATGCAGTGGTCCTCAACCTATAGTACGTGTACCACTGGAGGTATATGAGCTACTGCTGGTGGTACTTAAACGAAGTGTGAAATAAAAATTTGAATTATCATAAAATATGGCAATTTATATAGCTGTTTTCAAACTTCAAACAATGAAAAAATAAGTAAAATGATTTCAATATGTGTGTTTAAATATAAAATGATTTCATTAATGTGTATTTTAATATTTCTAATTGTTGGCCAAATTCACCAAACCTCATTAACGTTATATCCAGTAAAACTGGACAAGATAACAAGTCGAACATTAGTACTACAAGATTATTAGCTTTTATGAAACAAGGCCCAGTGCTACTACTGTATATACAAGACTAGTTATGAAATGGAAACGAACAGCTTGAAATACATTATTGTAAGACATCACAGCCTCCAAATACTGTACTTTGATTTACATGTGTAAATATCTTTTAATACAATGAGATAAATTCTAATATTTATCTGAAAAGTTTTCTACTTAAAACTTTTATTTCTAATACAGAATATCGCATTGTTCATAATATTTCTCATGTGTTGTTTATATAAAATAGCATAAAACAATAAAAACAATAATAATAAATTACCCTATAGGAAATATTAGGTAAACAATGAATATTTGCTGTAAGTGATTACCAAAGTCTCCAACTAGTAGCCACTATTTAAGCACAAACATCATAATCATTGATGTAAAATTGGCAAGTAATTATAAAATTACATACAATACAATCACAATAGGGAATGTATCAAAATAAAACACTTCTATTCTAAGTACACTAACCAACCTAAATGTGCTCTTCCATTCTTTCTCTGTTTTACTGCCTTCTATTTTCAGGAAATTCAACTATAAACTACTTTATGAAAAGGATTTATGGACAGTTACTTAATAAACATGAATGATTTGGATTTAAAGAAATACACTGTATAGTAAACACTGCACTTTCAGTAGTATATGATGCAACATATAGTTGATAAAGACAAATATATATTGTGCACCAAAAACAAGCAGCCTTTCATCCTTTTAAAACCTAGAAAAGCATATTCTCCTAAGATTGAGTAAATAAATAATAATATTATGATAATGCGTGATAAAAATGTAATTTCTGTTCTATATTTATAGATTCTTTGGGGTTACATGATTTAAGTGCAATTACTTTTGCCATTGAATATAAACATGTGGTTAGATGTGAAACAAGAGCAATCAATACTATTGGGATCTATTTGAAGTGAACACAAAACACCTACAGTACATTTATAGGTACAATCCTTGATATGAAGCTAATAAAAAATATATGATGTGAAAACTACAATTTCAGTGCTGAATTTTAAATGAAGAAATGCACGAATACCTTATACCAATGCCATTAGCAATATGATCAATGACCACAATTATGATTTCCTTTGTACACAAAAATATGAAGTGCAAAATGTAGCTACATATCAAACAAACCACCAATATGGTGACTAGAATATAATTATATGTATATATTTAAGTTTAAATATATTCAAATTTCAATATACATTCCTGGCAATCTTTAACTCCAAGTCATTTAACGTAAAGAAAGGGAGCTGCTTCATGTATGTTTCAACAAAAGTAAATAAGGGGAATAATACGAAATTCATTTTACTTCCTCATCACAAATTGTATGTAGAAATAATTCTACTTCTAGTACGAATTACTGTAGCAGTTAGTTTCATGTTTTACGATCCTAACTAATCTTTTGTACAAGTTAGTGAAACTTTGCTTTTTTCTCTTTATATTATATGGAACTGTTTCATGTAATACAGTTTACATTGGTCAGCTAATAGTTTTAAATAAATTGGTTTAAAATGAAGTATCCAAGATACATCTTCCAAATTCCTTCCTGATATTAATTTCACAACTAGCTATCCCATAATATTTACCATCACTCCATATTCGTTTTTTTTTTTTTTTTACTAGAGAAGTATTTTCTATACAATGTTATGAACTACAGAATTTGCTTAGCATAATACCATAATAGTGTTCATGAAACCAATCACATGTATTATATTAGTCATTTAATAAAATTAATTACCAACATACTTAACTACCGGTACCGTACATTATGTAATAAAAAGAAAATTACCAAGCACAAAAAATAAATAAAGAAAGACCTCTTATTTTTGTTTTACTGTTCTTAATTCCATTTAATGAGAAAGCAAAAATTTAGTGATTTGTAACTTCATTTACTACATATATATAATTTTCTTTTTTTCTTTCTGTTCCTAACCTCACTTTCCATTCCTGTACTACTACTCGTTTTATGAAACAGACTGAACAAAAGCAGAACTTACAGGTGATTAAAAATAGATAATATGTCTTTGTTTCATTTTGCACCAT